>NW_026614696.1:0-300000 GCF_030052815.1 Hevea brasiliensis | reverse complement strand
TAGGCTGTTAGATTTTGATACTACTCACATACTTGTACAAGGTATGGATATAAGGGCATGTGTTGTCCTTCACTAGTTATATATGGAGATAGTGTTTAGTCAAGATAGGATCTATTACCCAAAGTAAATAGAGATAAAGTCCTATGCCTATCTAAATTGTTTTTAATAAATAAAGTTTTTGGCCATGACAGATAAACTAAGTCAGAAAAGAGTTTCTAATGGAAATGTCTTATTAATCAAGAATTAGAATTAAGATGAACACATATGATTCCAAGCAATTAGGGTTTGACATAAACCGTAACCCTAGCTAGAATCGAGATTTTATAACGGAAAGACTTTAGTGCATGGTATGTATGATCAAGGTTCAAAAGGTAAAGGATGATTTAATTTATCACTAGTTGGATGGTCATGATACATTATACTAGGTGTTAACCATGATTTATGAAAACCAAAAGTGGAAAGGAAATTTCACACTAGGTATGGAAAGGGTTTTAATAATATTAAAGAGTTAATATAATTCACATTGTCAATTAGTAATAGACCTAAGACAACACACTCACAAGAACAAATGATTAAGGCATAATTAATTTGATTAATTAATTAAATAGTTTTATTGATTAATTAAATTAATGAATTTAGTTTGCAATTAGATTACAAAGTCCCTAGAATTACTTGAAACCAAATTCAAGCAATTGGGTTTGTAAGAAGAATATAAGCTAATATTTAAAGTGTTTAAATATAAGCTTAATTAATTAAAAGAGTTTAATTAATGTGTAATTTATATTTTATATAAATTATAAGGTAGAAGAGTTATGATCAAGGCATAATTAATTTGATTAATTAATTAAATAGTTTTATTGATTAATTAAATTAATGAATTTAGTTTGCAATTAGATTACAAAGTCCCTAGAATTACTTGAAACTAAATTCAAGCAATTGGGTTTGTAAGAAGAATATAAGCAAATATTTAAAGTGTTTAAATATAAGCTTAATTAATTAAAAGAGTTTAATTAAAGTGTAATTTATATTTGATATAAATTATAAGGTAGAAGAGTTATGATCAAGGCATAATTAATTTGATTAATTAATTAAATAGTTTTATTGATTAATAAAATTAATGAATTTAGTTTGCAATTAGATTACAAAATCCCTAGAATTACTTGAAACTAAATTCAGGCAATTGGGTTTGTAAGAAGAATATAAGCAAATATTTAAAGTGTTTAAATATAAGCTTAATTAGTTAAAAGAGTTTAATTAAAGTGTAATTTATATTTGATATAAATTATAAGGTAGAAGAGTTTAATTAGCTAATATGGTTTAAGAAAGCATAAGAGAAATTGGCTTGGTGGCTTTTGTAGAGATTTGGCATAGCTTGACAAGTGGCATCATGAGATGGTGGCAATTCATCTGCTTGATTAAATGAGGTGATGGCACTTCTAAAGTTAATATGATTAGTGGAAGACAACTAATCTCCATTAATTGTGTTTAGGGATTTAGATCTCCAAAAGTTAGAGAATTCTATCCACTTTAGGGATATAGGAATCCCTAAAGTATAAATAGCCATCTTCTTCTTCATTTGGGGAACCTTTTAGAAGACCACTTTCACTTCTTCTTTTTCTCTTAAGCAAAAACCTCTCTACTCTTTTTCTTCTTGTAATTGATTCGAAAGCCATTAGAAGTGTTTTACTCTTGAATCAAAGTTAGAGAAGTTTGTTCTCTAATTATCTAAAAGGAAAAACCAATTAACCTATTCCTTTCTTGTGTATTGCTTGGCCGAAGTAAGGGAGATCACAAAGAGGATTTGGTTCAAGAGTTGGACTACCCTTAATCATTTTGTTTGTGTGGACAGATGAACTAACTGAAATTCGGATGTCTATGTAACACCCACCATTTTTTGATGTCGAAATATATATCCTTGACAAAATATTTTGGTGAAGAGTGAGAGTTCGTTAACAAGAGAGTAGTGGTAAAAGATGAGAATATGTTCATGTATATGTGTTTAAAATTTTCAAAATGTATTTAAAAATGAAAGAATGTTTTAAGGATTTGTTCTTTAAAGTTTTAAAGTGATTATTTTGGGTACAAGGAGTTTTGGCAGTCAAAAGACAGACTTTTGGCAGCCAAAGTCTTTTTTATGGTTTAAATTCCCAATTGGGTAGAATTGACTTTGATAGGCAAAAGTTAAAGTTTTGACAACCGAAATTCCCTCGATAGAGAGGGTATAAAAGGGACCTTCGCTCATTTCCTATCTAAAACACTTGAGTTTCTGTTTGCATAGTTTTACAACCCTGCAAGTGCATGGATCACTAATAAGTAATAAAGTAATGAATAGAGTATCGATCCCATGAGGAATTTGTTTAGCAAGTACCAATCTGCACAGTAATTTTGACTGTCTAGGCTATCGAATACTTAGGGAATGAAGTTTGTTAATTTTAAACATTAGAATGGTAAACTTAAAATGAAGTAATCTATTTTGGAACAATTTTGGAATTAAGATTTAACACTTGAATCTTACTAGGGATGTTATCTAGTTTATTTACTGGATTGAGGGTACTGGATTGAGGGTCATTTTCCTTGATGGAAATCAGTCTTAAGCTATCCTAAATCCTCTCTCAAGGTATCTAGGGTGTATTCGAATTAACTCAAACCCTACTTTCGTGGTGATTAAATTAATTAAAATCCTTTAGGATTTTTGACCAATTTCGAAGTTCCACAAAGGTATCAGCCTATGTTTAGGTCAGAATTCCGAGGTTCAAGATCATGATTTTCTAATGTTAATCTTCACCTTTCAATCCTTCAATTAACATCTACAATCATGGCTAAGTTGTTACTAGCACATAGCATGCATTAAGATCACAAGAAATTAAATTAAGAAACGAATCTCAAATCCAATAAATAAAACTTAGTGTTCATCCATAATAATAATCACAAGAGCTACTCTCCCAAATCCAGAATAAGAAAACTACTCACTCATGGTGAGTTCAGCAAACATCATGATAAAAGGTAAAAACAATAAAAAGAAAATTATGCAGAACAAATAAATAATAAAAATCTGTCTAGGGAGATGAAATGAAGGAACCGAAGAGAGTTTACAGCTTTGATCTTGTGGAGCTTCAACTGGAAAACTTCTTTTTGGTACTAATGTAGAGCCTGATAGCAGCAGCCTTCAGCAGTAGTCTCGATGACAATCAATCCTCTTTTTTCCTGATGTTTTCTTTTCTATTTATATTTGTTGCTCTAGGATTAGGTCATTTTGAGTCCAAAAGGCTTTAGGAGTCTCGTTTGAATCAGAAAACAAGAGAGAGAATTCGAGTTACAAAACTAGCTACAGCACAGTACATGGCCCGTGTGTCACTACACAAGTCCCGTAATGTAAGGCTATGTAACTTGCTGGAGGAGAATTGCAAAACCTTGCATTGGCATAGAAAGTTACACAGGTCTGCACCAATTACACGGGCCTAGTCACATGGGCCGTGTACTATTGTTCTTATAAGGTGCTTGAAGCTTGTCCCTGGCAGAGACTTACATGGGTCTCTGCAGATTACACGGGTCTAATTACATGACCCGTGTACTTGTGTTTCTCCATTGATTCTCTTGGCTTTCTTCTGGCAGAGAGTTACACAGGTCTGGGGCTTGGTTTACACGACCCGTGTACTTTGTATCAGTAGTAATTCTTTGTCTCTTGACTTCTCCAAGCTTTCCTTTGCACTCCCATACTCTAGGGCTTCACTCAAACACTTGAAATGATGCAGAAAATATGGAATTAAGGGCTTAACAATAGAAATTACAAAAAATAATGAAATCAACTACTATGCATGAAAATACTTGCCTAAATGCTATGAAATAGTATACAAATGTGCTTAAAAACATCTATACAATTCAAGTATATCAAATACCCCCAAACTCAAACTTTTTCTTGTCTCAAGCAAAACAAAACTCTATTTTAGAACACATTTCAGGGGATACTTAGGGATATAACCAACAATTTAATAAGCATAAAATTGAACTCCTCCAACATTCATTCTAATTCCCCTCTTTCAAGGCATAAGGGTTCTAATAGCTACCTGTTTAGAACTTCGCCTCATTTCATGGTGTTTCGACTAATTATTTCTCTATACAAGACCATTAATAAGCCATAAATAACCTGTTTTATCGAGAAAGATTTGAGAAACACTAACTCTCCCAAATTTGCGTCTTTATGAGTAATTGTGATGAAGTAATTCAATTCCAACCCCATAGGCATATCTCAATCTCCTATCTCCACTAATATAGCATGCACTTTTCAAAAGATCAAATGTAATGGGGCTAAGGGAGTAATGACTTGGTTGCCAATGAAAGGTTTTTAGGGAATGCAAATATAAGGATAGCATGTATGCAGTAAATACTGATTTTGTATGGAGAGGAAGGGCTTTTGGCTTTTTACAGTGCTAAGCATGCTTCCATGATGCTTATCTTGGGACTTTTTTTCTTTTCTCTTTTTTTTTTCTTTCTTTTTATGTCCCTTTTGTCCTCTCCCCCAAACTCATTGCTTTTACTGGTTTGGAAAGGCAAGTTTTCCTTTGATTTCAATTGCACACTTGTATTCTTTCTTGAGTTTTACATCCTTTCTTCATTTTCCTTATGCATATTGTGTCACACCTTACCCCTCTGTAAGGCATAACATGATCCCATAGAATACCTAATCAACTACCGAACTTCACCTACCGATAACTCATTAAGTACCCTACAAGGGATTTTAAAACCATTTTCTTACTTTTTGGAAGTGGTGAGCATTTTGGTAGGAATTAAAAACATTTAATTAAAGTTTTAAAACTAGTTAAAATTTTTGTCCCATTTTATTTTTTCACAAATTTTATAAAAATTTCGACAGAGTGCTGTCTGTATTTTGAGAAAACAGTTCTTCAAATACCCGAAAAAAAAAAAACACTTCCAATAATTATTTCACAACTCCCAATCCAAATCAACTCAAGTCAACACAGTTCAATTTAATTCCACAACTCAACAAAAAATTTGTCATCTCAAAATACTTCACAAATTCATTCACATTGTATATAGTACTTAATTTACAAAAAGAAAATTCAAAATAATAACATTACAATTTACTGTACAACTGCTCAACTTTACATTAATATATATGACATTACAATATTTACATCAAATAATTACAAGGGTATAAACAAATACCCATACAAAAAGATCAGTGAAGTCCTTGTCAATTCAGTAGCTCACCCTACTGCTTTCTCCTTGCCCTTATCTGCGATAGCAAAATTATAATACCCCTATATTCGATAGTGCGTTCTACTGTTCCGGTGACCAGTGTTGTCTGGACAGCTAGGATGCCTAGAACTACACTTAGTTATGAGTGAGGAGACATAAAATAATGAAATACAAGAAAAATAAAGGAACAATAATAGCAATGAAATGTAACCAAGTTAAACGAGCCGAGAACCCTAGCGATGGGTGATCGCACCAGAAAGTTGCGGCGTGGGCCGTTGACTAGCCTTGGACTGCGGGAAACCCTGGAAAATATTTTTAAGACTTAAATAGACATCTATTGAAGTATAAATATCATTAGAAATATCAAATAAAAATTAATTAATTAGTACAAAGAAAAACGAGAAATTGAGAAAATGACAAAACTCGGTGTTACCGAAAAATCGAGAATACAACCCGAACGGGGCATTGTGGTCATTTGACACCCCGAGTTATCTTTTGACCTAAATGTCCATTAAAAATACATGATATTACACTTGGAAAATTTCATGAAAAATTAAATTGGTGGTACCTAATTCAAATACCAAAAGATAGGAGCTTAATGTGAGAATTTGGAAATTTAAGAATAAACAAACATTAAATTTTAACTTAGTGCTCCACTCACTCCACTTAAGTGGACCACTAAACCTATTGTGGCAAAAATTATTCATCTTCTTCGACCTTGCTAAGACCAGCCAAGACCAAGGAGGAAGAAAACCTCCATGGCCACTTGTTACAAGCTTCATGCAAGCTTCATCCCTTCATCTCCAAGCCAATTTTCTTACAATTTCCTTCATTAAAATTGTTCTACACAACTTAGGCAGTAGATAGGCAGCAAGAAAATTAAGTTTTAATGAGGTTTTGAAGAATTTCAAAAGTGGTAAGTATGTATTTTTAGTTATTATTTCATTAAACTTTGAATGATGGTTATGGGTAGTTGAATTATGAAAGGATTTTTGAAGTTTGATGAGTTAAGGGAGAGGTATATTTTTGGCAGCCATGGAACTTCAATAAGAGCAGTTTATCCTTGCATATAAATGGTAGATTAAAGTGTTGATGTAAGTTGTGACACCCCTTACCCGTGTACCGTGTACCAGAGTAAGTAATGCCACGCGGTGTACCGGCACATTCTAATATACCTTAATTAATTGATACCATGCTTGTGAATATAATTTATTTTAGCCATTTATCAAAAGTATTATTTATTTGAGGTTCCGAAGATTTTAAAGAAAATCCGGCGGAGTATCGGCTAAAAATGGAGAAAACAGTTCTTTGGAACCTGTTAAAAACACTTCCAATATTTGTATTCCATCATCTCAAACTCCAATATCCAAAATCTCAACATTTCAATTTCAATTCTCAGTCATCCATCACATGTGATGCTCACATATATATCACAAATAAACATTTACTTTTCCATTTACAAATACAATTTTCATAATTTATATGAACATCAATATACATTACACAAGTTTAATTACATATATGAAAATCAAAATTAATTACAGAATGCCAAAATGACACCTAGTGTCCTACCAATGCACTGCAGAAGTTGAGGTGACAAGGACACTGTGCAGAACTGCAGGATGGACTCACCCAGTCTGTGGTCTACTGGGCTCACGATCGGGATCTCCAGTACCTACGCGTGGCAAAAGCAACACGCTAAGCAATAATGCTTAGTGGTGCAATAATATAATAAAAGAAAATAGCAAGAAAATAAATGTGTATAGAATGTGTATGCTTTCTTTGTTTGGTGTTGGTATATTCATTATTTCATTAACTTTGTTCACTTTTATTCATTTGGTTGCCCCAAGTAACCTACACTAGACGACTGGACTGGATAATGGTAACCGCACCGGGTACCCGACTCGGCCACACCATCGGTCACATATGCATCTCCCGCGCAATGCAATGCTAACAAGTCAGAATAATATCAGGCACAAGGCCAAGTCTCAATACAAAGTTAGAATGGCTAAAAGCCATGAAATCACAGAATGGCATATCGCCATGTGCAGTACTGCTAACTGAACCCTATTGGCATGCCGAACTATCCAAACTAATCTTGTTAGGTATACTAGGGCATTTGATACTTTAAAATTCTTCAATATTTGAATTTCGTGTTTTGGTGTTACTATTCACCTCATTGGTCAACAAAAATGTTGACTTTTGGATAGAAAATATGTACATTGACTTTTGCACTCCCAACATACCACATTTTGTATTTAAAACTTGTGGGCATTGAGCGTTAATACCATTTCTAAGCATTAAACCAAAGGAGCAGATTTTTGAGATTTTGTACCATAACTTCACTGTTCCATTAGGAGCTGTTACAGTGGAAATTTGAGGAAATGACAAACATGAAAGTTGTTCCTTATTTTGTCTAGTTGAATTTCCTTTTTTGAATCACTCCATTTGGAGTTTTGTAGCTCCAGATATGGCTCAAAAACCACAGCTGGCCGGATTGCCAATCTGCACAATTGACCATATCTATAGTAACAGGAACAGTAACTAGAGTCACTTGGTTGGATGGGTTCTGGCCATAATTTGGGGTAGGTTCCTTCATGAAAGTTGTTTTTCTATGTCTTAACTTGTTGCTGTAAAAATTTCAGATCAATTGACCATATCTACAGTGAGTTATGGCCAAATGAACAGTTACTGTTCATTTGGTCAATTCTGCAGAATCAGTTGCAGGGTATCCGGATTGGGGCCAAGTTTTGGTCCTCTTGCTTTGGTCTTTTGGGCATGGTTTCTTCAGCAAAAATGTGCCATTATAAGCCTAGTTTCATGTCCAATTGGCCAAACACCAATTGGACTAACACAACCAAAGTTATGGCTGTGTAATTGGACTGAAATTTCAGTCCATTTGCTGCTGTCCTAGGGCAGCTTACACCTTGACTTTGCCATACCATTTTTCAGTCCAAATTGTGGTCAACATACCTCAAATGGTCACTTATTGACCATTAGAGTGTTCTTTAACAGTTTGATAAGCCAAGTCAATTTTTTTACTTCTCAAAACCCTAATGTCCAATGCAATTTACCCATAAACCTCAATTAGCACAATAGTTTAACATCCATGCATATTCACACCTTAAACACCCTTTCTAACTCACTTTAAGTCCATTAAAACAATCAAAACCATTCCTCTATTAGGGCTGCCAAATTCTTTGGTGGACATACACATGAATTTGTTTCATTTATTTCACAATTTCTCATCCATTACAAGCCTCAATCATGGAATTAATGAGTTTTAACTACATATATGCACTAACCTCTTGTAGGGAGATTTTTCTCAAGCTCAAAACTTCACTTTCCTTCTTCTTCTTAGCTTCCAAAAGCTTCCCCAAGTGATATGGTCAAGGTTTAATGAAAGGGGTTAGGGAAATATGGTGGAAATGATGGAAATCTAAAGCTTGAAAAAGCTTTAATGGAGGGTGGCTATGGGACTAGGGTTTCGGCTGCATGAGGAAGGAGGGGTGGCTGCTGCAATTTTTGGTTATTTAGTCTTCATTTAGTCTTTTTATTAGTTAGTCAATTGATGGCTTAATTGTGATTGGTCAAAATTTTCTTAATGACATCACCATGATGTCATAAATAAGCTTTTTCCTTATTTTCTTTCCTTTCCTCCACTACTCATTTTCAATTTAATTTCTAGTAATGTTTCTTCATATTTTATGTCATATTAATTATTTACTCAACTGGACAAGTCGGCCAAAAATCACCTCTGAAGGCGAAATGACCAAAATGCCCTCCGTTTGGCTGAACGGGTCAATATTGTCTGTACCGATTGAAAAATTTTTCTAGGTATTTTCTTGGCATTCTAATGCCATGGGAACCTCAATAACCCTTCTCTGGAGTCCCAAAAATTATTTTATAATTTTTCCCCCGGGTCTAGGGCTCCTCGTTGCGAGAACCGCAACTTCCCTCTGGTTACCCATCGCTAGGGCACCGGCTCGTTTAACTTGGTTGTATTTTATTTCAAAAATTTTTACTAAATTTTTCTTATTAATATTTGAGTTAATTATGATTCCCGACTTTAGTTTAAATATTTTTCCGGACATTCTAGCTGTCCGGACCGACATCGGTCACCGGAACAGTAGAATGTACGGAGTTGGTACAGGGAGGGTGTTACATAAGTATTTATGTGTGTAGGAATAAATTAGATAATGTATACTAGATGTATGTAATAGTACACTTGATTTTGGAAGCTTGGAAGTTAATTGAAGGACATGTACAATTCGGCAAACTTGAAGTGTGGACCAAAATATGTTATTTCATGGTTTGGTTTATGGAATTATATTGTTGAATTATGGTGCTTGTTATGGCAGCTTGTATATGTGTATAAAGGTTTGAGTTTGAACATGTAAATGAGCTTGTCATGTGGTTAAATTGTTTGTAATTTAAACTTGGAAAATTTTGTACTATAATGTGCATATTGAGTGTGGTTACATGCTACCAAGATGACCAACAATGTGAAGTAAAATGTGTTTATGTTATGGTACAAACCAGAAATGGCATGAAGGAAATAACTTGGTAAGTGTTGAATGTGTCCGTTGGTATGTGATGAAGAGTGTGTATAGGGCAGTGTATGTTTTGGCTAGAAACCTTAAGTGTGTGACTCCAATTGGTATGAGACCAATTGAAGGTGAAATTAGGCACAAAATGTGCCAACTTTCATGAAGGAAGCTTACCAAAATTCTGCTTGGAAGGTGACTTGAAAAATGACCGAATCCGGATTAGTGAATTGAAAGCCTGAAAATTAACCATTTGGGCAGCAGTTAGTGTTTTGGCCATAACTCACCCAAAAAAGGTCCAATTGATCTGAAAGTTTTACCATGAATAGTTAAGACATATATCTACAACTCTTATGAAGACACCAACACCCAGAAATGACCATAAGCAAGTCAAATAACTTGCACAATTTCGGGTCCAAAAACTGGCCGAACCAAAAGTGACCTAAAAATGACCTAAAACTACCATTTTGATACATTATGTCCAGCATTGGTAGATTGACCATAACTTAGTCTACACAACTCAGAATGACCTGAAATTTTGCCCCACATGCAATAAGACATAGACCTACAAGTTTTTAGTTTGGACCGAAACCCGAAAACCGAGGGAACTAGGTCGTCCGGCTAGGTCAAAATAGTACACCGAAATCTGGTAAATTACAATAAAATGCAATATACTTAAAAATGAATTTGGTAACATGTACCAGCACTGAAAGGCTATAAAATGTGACATATTGGTAACATTGGAATTGACTCACTTAGAGTGCATCAAGGGTCAACATTATAAGTTGACTAATGAAATGAATTCAAGGGAATAGTGCCAAGAAAATTTAAATATTGGATTTTATTGTTAGAAATAAATTCATTGAGTACTGAAACACTTTAAATTGTGTGTTTCAGTTGATAAGGATATTGAGAAGCATAAAGAATATTGAGTCAAGGCCTAGGAGTGACTCAAATCATGTTTGTGCACAACTAGTTTTTAACTGATTTTGTTCTGAATATTTCATATGATTAAATGACATATTTTTCTTATGTATTATGTTTAACAAGCATTGGATTTAATTCAATGATTATTAAAATTGTTATAGTATGTATGAATTTAGCTTTGTGAAATGGTATTTCCACAAGTATTAAGCATTGTTGTGAATTGAATAAATTATGATTTGGAAAATTGTGATAGAACATGTTTTGAATTATGATGGGCAATTTGCATGGAAAAATGCAGATTTATTATTTGAATTGTGATGAGCATAAAAATTATTGGATATTGGAATTGACTTTGAATCGAATTGTATTGTGATTTATGCTCACTAAAAGGATTGTGATATTGTTTTATATCTCACTATAAATGCTTGACTAGGTTATTACCCGTCTCTCTCATTTGTTGAGAAGACAATGGAGTTAGTTGTGTTTTGATTACCATGGTACATGCACAAGCTTAGATTCTCCTCTTATTAGAGGTTAGATCTAAGTTTTTTATGTTATGGCCCTTTCAGAAGATTCATTATTGTGATGTGTACTGTGCACGATGATTCGACCTCCTCGACCATAGGGAGTTAGAATCACCCCGAAGATGGCCCTTTCGGATTAGTCTTGCATAGTTAGTGAGATAAAGAATGGTTTTTGAGATAAAGAATGGCTTTTGGGATCAAGAATGGTTTTTGAGATAAAGAATTGTGATTTCAATTATGATTTATGTATAATTGATTTTGTTGAAATTACCTTAAATGGTTAGTTATAATTTCATAAAATGAATTTTGTGATCAAAGTCATTTTATACAAATGATTTATATTATTGACAATGAATATTTTGAGTTTTGGAATTTGATGAGTATCCAGATTTCCAAATTATTTACTGTAATTTTGTTAAAGTATATTTTATTATGTTTTAAATTATAGTTGTGCACCACTGAGTTCACCACTCAGTGATAGCTTTGTATGCTATCGCAGGTGAAAAGAGCATAGATCAATTGAGTAAGCTTCTTTGAAGAGACATTCAGATCAGCTCCAGTGTGACACCCCTTACCCGTCTACAGTGTAGCCGAGCAAGCTATGTCACACGGTGTACCGGCACACTCTATTATACCTTAATAAATTTTCATTAATAATTTTGATTATAGCTTGTGAAATATGTTTTATTTAAGTCATTAGTGAAATTATAATTTATTTGAGGTTCCGAAAATTTTATAGAAAATCCGCAGTGATCTGGCTAAAAATGGAGAAACCAGTTCTTCGGAACCTGTGAAAAACACTTCCTATATTCATATTCCATCATCTCAGCTCCATTTATCAAATTCTCAACATTTTTCAATCATTCATTCCTCATATACAAACAATAAATAAATGCTCAAGTTTTGCATTTATAACCATAACTTTCATTATTTACATAAACATCGAAATACATTACTTAGATCCAAATACATATGAGAAAATCAAAATTAATTTCAGAATGCCAAAATGACACCTAGTGTCCTACCAATGCACTGCAGAAGTTGAGGTGACAAGGATACTGAGCAGAACTACAGGACGGACTCACCCAGTCTGTGGTCTACTGGGCTCACGATCGGGATCTCTAGTACCTACGCGTGGCAAAAGCAACGCGCTAAGCAATGATGCTTAGTGGTGCAATAATATAATAGAAGAAAATAGCAAGAAATTAAATGTGTATGGAATGTGTATGCTTTCTTTGTTTGGTATTGGTACATTCGTGATTTCATTAATGTTGTTCACTTTTATTCATTTGGTTGCCCCAAGTAACCTACACTAGACGACTGGACTGGATAACGGGTAAACTGGCACTGGGTACCTAGTACCTCGCCGTCACACCATCGGTCACATATGCATCTCCGGTGTGCATGAGCCTAACAATGTAAATAATATCGTGCACAAGGCCAAGTCTCAATACAAAGTCGAATGGCTAAAAGCCATGAAATCACTGAATGGCATATTGCCATGTGTAATCGCTAATCGAACCCTATTGGCATGCCAAACTATCCAAACCAATCTTGTTAGGTATACTAGGGCATTTGAAACTTTTAAATTCTTCAATTTGTGAATTTCATGTTTTTGGTGTTACTATTCACCTCATTGGTCAACAAAAATATTGACTTTTGGATAGAAAATATGCACATTGACTTTGGCACTCCCAACATACCACATTTGGTGTTTAAAACTTGTTGGCATTAAGTGTTAATACCATTTCAAAGTGTAAACCCACACAAGCAGAATTTTCAGTTTTGGTGAGTCAACTTCACTGTTCCATTGGACACTATTACTGTGGGAATTTGAAGAAATGTAATGTGACACCCCTTACCCGACTACAGTGTAGCCGAGCAAGTTATGCCACTCAGTGTGCCGGAGCACTCTATTTTATCTGATTTCATTACAGTTCTTGATTTATTTATTCAAAAACTTTATTGAAGATTTAGGCTATTTTTACTTTTATCAAAATCTAACTAAATTGGAAATTTCAAAAATTTTAATGATAATCCGACAAAGTGTCTATAATTTGACTAGCGATTCTTCCGAACTCGCCAAAGACAATTTCAATATATACTCAATTTCTCAAACTTAATAGTCTCAAAAATTTTCAAACATAATGTATCTCAATACAGTATCCAGATTTCTTAGAAATCTCATTAGATTTTCAATATCTCAATATTCACAAGTATAATCTCATTATAACTCAAATTCAATTCACATACTAAAATACTTACTTTGAATAGCTCCCATAATTCATAGGTTAATTACATGAGTTTATTTTGTACAAGATATACAAATAATTTACAATGTGCTAGGAATGAACAATATACATAACATGTATAAAATGAGCCCTATCTACATGCATTCTTTGAAGAGGTGACTATCTTGAACTCTTCGACACTTCGCAGATCTGACTCCAAAAATCTCGATCGATACCATCGGTTTTTACTTGATACTGCGCGAGGAAGCAATTCCATCGCGCTAAGCATTTCTGCTTAGTGGTGCAATAATATAACCAGAAATAATATATACAAGTAAAGAAAGAAATAAATGATAATTCAGATACTCAAGAATCAATTTAATTTGGTATGGTATTTCCAGTATCAACGATCTTATATACTAGTTTGTTCCTCTTTGGAAGTGCTTAGTTTATAACTTTTCAGTAATACTAGCGGGTATATAATTTATTCTATCTGTATTGTATTTCAAGTCTGTGCGGTTCTGCAATTTATATTTTTGTTATGTTTCTTTTGCTAATCTCTTTTGCTTATTCATTCAATACTTAATTTAATTGTACTGGATTTTCATTATACTTAACTTAACTTAGCTGCTCAATTGAATAATACTTTAATTGATCGCCCAAGTAACCTATACTAGACGCATTGGATGGATAACGGGTCGTTGGCATCGACACCGCGCGGTGCCTCGGGCCGTCATACCATGGGACGCAGAACGTCAACCATGTATGCAGTCAGTATGGCTAAAAAGCCATGATATCACATAATCGGGCATAAAAGCCATAAATACGGGCATAAAGCCATGAATACAGGCATAAAGCCTTTCACAGTACTGCTAAAACAATACCCTATTGGCATGCTAAACTATCCAAACCAATCTTGTTAGGTATACTAGGGCATTTAATATTTTAAAATATTAATATATTGTGCTTTATGACTTCATTATTTCATGATAAATTTCAATCATAATTCATACATTCATTTGATCATTTATATGATCACAATTCACATCAATTATCCTTTTATACCATTGTACTCAAAATACTTCTCCTCTTTACAATAATGAGAACTAATGTCTCATTCATACATTAATACGGTTTATTTGTCCATTCATTATGTTATTCATATTGATCACAATTCTAAACAATGGTTCACATGTACCATTGTATTCAAAATATTTTTCCTTTCTCATTTATACATTCAAGAATCTACTTATGTAATTACAAATTTTATATTTCAAGTTGAGTTTCTAATATTTTATGAATTCCATTTGTGATGGGCATATATGCCCTAACTATCTATTCACATCAATTAGGTGACTTATTTTTCATGTTTCAAGTAATCCATGAATATTTCATGGATTTCAAATTTATAGCCTAAATTTCTTTTTAACAATTTTGACTAGGATGCATAGTCCATATTTGTCATACAATTCTAAGCATTTAAGCTTAGAATTGGTTCTAGGTCTTCATCTTAATTCACTAATCATTTTGATTACTATTCACCATACTAGTCAACCAAAATGTTGACCTTTTATACTTAATGGATATATTAATTCTAATTACACCAAGATCCCACATTTTGAGTTTTACATTTACTAGTATTAATTGCCAATTGCAATTTAAAGTCCCCTAGATGCATTTCTAATTTCAAATTTTGAATTTCAAGTTTTGGTGTCACTATTCACCTCATTGGTCAACAAAAATGTTGACTTTTGCATAGACAATAGGTAAATATGTTTTAACAAACACGATGTACCAAATTTTTCATTTAAAACTTTTTGGAATCAATTACCAAATCCATTTCCAAGCTTATTTCAAGTTTTCATGTCACTATTCACTTCATTAGTCAACTAAAATGTTGACTTTTGCATAGAAAATATGTACATTGACTTTGGCACTTCAAACATAGTACATTTTTCATTTAAAACTTGTTGGTTTTGGTCACTTTCTCAAAGCTTAGTTCATTTTGGCAAAATTGCCAATTTTCGGTTTTGGTGCTCCGAAGTTGCACTGTTTCATTGGTCGATTTACTGTTGGAATTTGACAAAACTTCCTTCATAGAAAATGTTCCTTATTTTGTCTAGTTGAATTTCTTTTTTTGAATCACTCCATTTGGAGTTTTGTAGCTCAAGTTATGGCCAAAATAAGTTTACTGTTCACATGTACTGTTCATGCTGAGATTTTGGGTCTGGCAGATTTTTGGTCCAACTTTGGTCAGTAATTTCATCAAGTTAAGTTCCTAATTTGGTCTAACTTTCTTCATATGAAATGTTCTACTATGCCTTAGGTTTCCATCGGTTCAAGAATCGCCTAAATCCGAGTTTTCTAGAGAGAGTTATAGTCCTCCAAACATTGCTGCTCAAATGAAAATTCTGGAAATCTCAGTACAGTAAACTTCACTTTGCTCAATGATTTGATTAGGTTCTGGTCATAATTTGGGGTAGGTTTCTTCATGAAAGTTGTTTGTCTATGTCTTAACTTATTGCTGTAAAAATTTCAGGTCAATTGACCAAATATACAGTGAGTTATGGCCAAATGAACAGTGAATAGTTACTGTTCATTTGGTCATTTCTGCAGGTGCTGTTGCAGGGGATCCAGATTGGGGCCAAGTTTTGGTCCTCTTGCTTTGGTCTTTTGGGCATGGTTTCTTCAGCAAAAATGTGTCATTATAAGCCTAGTTTCATGTCCAATTGGCCAAACATCAATTGGACCTACACAGCCAAAGTTATGGCTATGCAAGTGGACTGAATTTTCAGTCCCTCTGCTGCACTAACAAGGCAGCCTACACATTCACTTGGCTATACTATTTTTCAGTCCAATTCATGGTCAACATACCTAAAATGGTCACTAATTGACCCTTATAATGTTCTTTCACAATTCCATAAGCTAAATCCAAGTTTCACTTCTCAAAACCCTAATGTCCAATTTAAATTATCCATAAACCTCAATTAGCACATTAATTCAACATCCATGCATATTCATACCTTAAACATCATTTCTATCCATTCTAAATTCATTAAAACAATCAACCTCATCCTTCCTTAGGGCTGCCAAAAATTAAAGATGCCCTAACACATATAACTTACTTCAAACTCTTACAATTACTTAACTTAAAATGATGCTTTAACAAGGATTAAAGGAGTGAGAGTGAAAGGATAGCACTAACCTCACTTTAACCTCTTGTAGGGCAGATTTCTTCAAGCTAAAACTTCACTTTCCTTCCTTTTCTAGGCTGCCAAAAGCTTTGTCTAGGTGTGGGATTAATTTTTGATGAAGAGACTTATGGGTTTTAGTGAGTGGATGAAGAGAAAATCAAGTTCAAAGCTTGATAAAATGGTAGAGGGAGAGGGAGAGATTCACGTTTTGGCTGAAGAAGAAGAAGGAAACAGCAGAATTTTGAGTCCATTTGTCTCTTTTAATTGTTTAAAAAAAGACTTATTGAATGGTGATTGGTGGAGGGTATGTAAATGACATCATGTGATGTCATTATCCCTAATTTCCTTCATTTTTCTTTTCTTTTCTTTTCTACCACATTTCAATTTAATTTTTAGCAATATTTCTTCATATTTTATGTCATATTAATTATTTACTTAACTGGACAAGTCGGCCAAAAATCACCTCTGAAGGCGAAATGACCAAAATGCCCTCCGTTTGGCTTAACGGGTCAAAATTGTCTGTACCGATTGAAAAATTTTTCTAAATATTTTTTTGGCATTCTAATGCCATAGGAACCTCAATGACCCTTCTCTGGAGTCCCAATAATTATTTTATGAATTTTCTCTCGGGTCTAGGGCTCCTCGTTGCGAGAACCACAACTTACCTCTGGTTACCCATCGCTTGGGCACCGGCTCTTTTGACTTAACTGTATTTTATTTTTAAAATTTTTTCTAAATTTTTCTCATTAATATTTGAGTTAATTATGGTCCCTCGCTTTGATTTGAATATTTTTCCAATCGTTCTAGCTGTCCGGATCGACACCACCAATAAAGAGATGAAGTATGGAATTGCTACCGGGAGGGTGTTACATGTAAAACATGAAAGTTGTTCCTTATTTTGTCTAGTTGAATTTATTTTTTTGAATCACTCCATTTGGAGTTTTGTAGCTCCAGATATGGTCCACAAACCACGGTGGCGGATTCCCATTCTGCAGAAAATACCATATCTCTGATATGAGAAGTAACTTCCACTACCATTTGGGTTAGGTTCTGGCCATAATTTGGGGTAGGTTCCTTCATGAAAGTTGTTTGTCTATGTATTAACTTGTTGCTGTAAACATTTCAGGTCAATTGACCAAATCTACAGTGAGTGATGGCCAAATGAACAGCGATCGTTCATTTGGTCAGTCTGCAGAATGAGTGCAGGGTGTCCGGATTGGGGCCAAGTTTTGGTCCTCTTGCTTTGGTCTTTTGGGCATGGTTTCTTCAGCAAAAATGTGCCATTATAAACCTAGTTTCATGTCCAATTGGCCAAACATCAATTGGACTAACACAGCCAAAGTTATGGCTGTGTAATTGGACTGAAATTTCAGTCCATTTCTGTAATCCTAGGGCACTTACTCCTTCTCTTTGCAATCCCATTTTTCAGTCCAAATTGTGCTCAACATACCTAAAATAGTCACTAATTGACCATTAACAAGTTCTCTAACAATTTCCTAAGCCAAGTCACATTTTCACCTTTCCAAACCCTAATGTCCAAATCAATTTACTCATAAACCTTAATTAACATACTTAGTTCAATATCCATGCATATTAATACCTTAACCCTCATTTCTAGCCACTCTAAGTTTATTAAACAATCAAACTCAATCTCCCATAGGGCTGTCGAAAATTGAAGGTACCCTTAACACATGTAATTTACTTCAATTTCTTAAAATCTCTTAGCTCAAAATGATGTTCTAACTAAGATTACAAGAGTGAGAATAAAGGTGTAGCACTAACCTTGATTGGGCAGAATTTCCAAAGCCCTAAACTTCACTTTCTTTCCTCTTGTTGGCTGCCAAAAGATTTAGCAAGGTGCTAGGACAAGGTTTAGTGAAAGGTCTCTAGGGTTTTAGGGTAAAATGAAGAGAAGATTGAAGGTTTGGATTGTTCATCAATGGAGGGTGTATGGGAGAGGTTTCGGCTGCACTAAGGAGAGAAGGATGGCTGCTACAAATTTTGGTGAATTTAGTCTTCATTTAGTCTTTTATTTAGTTAGTCAAAGGATGGTTAAATTGTGATTGGTTGGTAATTATAAATGACATCACCATGATGTCATAAATAGCCTTTTTCCTCAATTTCTTTTCTTTCCTCCACTACTCATTTTCAATTTAATTTCTAGTAATATTTCTTCATATTTTATGTCATATTAATTATTTACTCAACTGGGCAAGTCGGCCAAAAATCACCTCTGAAGGCGAAATGACCAAAATGCCCTCCGTTTGGCTTAACGGGTCAAAATTGGCTGTACCGATTGAAAAATTTTTCTAGGTATTTTCTTGGCATTCTAATGCCATAGGAACCTCAATGACCCTTCTCTGGAGTCCCAAAAATTATTTTATAATTTTTCCCCCGAGTCTAGGGCTCCTCATTGCGAGAACCACAACTTCCCTCTGGTTACCCATCGCTAGGGCACCGGCTCGTTTAACTTGTTTGTATTTTATTTCTAAAATTTTTTCTAAATTTTTCTTATCAATATTTGAGTTAATTATGGTTCCTCACTTTAGTTTAAATATTTTTCCGGACATTCTAGCTGTCTGGACCGACACCGGTCACCGGAACAGTAGGATGTACGGAGTGGTTATCGGGAGGGTGTTACAACTCTTCCCCTCTAATTTAAATTTCATCCTCGAAATTTACCTGATGCAAACAGTTGAGGGAACTGTTGCCTCATCGACTCTTCACTTTCCCAAGTTGCCTCCTCGGTGTTGTGGTACCTCCAAAGCACTTTCACCAATGGAATTTGCTTGTTTCTCAACTCTTTCACTTCCCGAGCCAAGATCTGTAGAGGTTCTTCTTCGTATGTCAAATCTGGCTGTATTTCAATTTCTTCTCTGGAGATGACATGTGAAGGATCTGAGCGGTATCTTCTGAGCATAGACACGTGGAACACATTGTGGATCTTGTCCAGCTCTGGTGGTAAAGCTAGCCTATAGGCCACTGGACCCACACGTTCAATGACTTCATATGGGCCAATGAACCTAGGGCTTAACTTACCTTTCCTTCCAAACCTCAACACTTTCTTCCATGGTGACACCTTGAGGAACACTTTGTCGCCAACCACATATTCTATTTCTTTTCTCTTCAGGTCGGCATAAGATTTACATGCATGCGAGGCAACTTTGAGATTGGCTTTGATTGATTTTACCTTCTCCTCACTGTTTCACAGTGTCCTGGCCCTACGATTTATCTTCGCCCAATTCAGTCCAAAGACACTGAGTTCTACATTTTCTCCCATACGATTACTTCATATGGGGCCATTTGGATGCTAGCTTGGTAGCTATTGTTGTATGCAAATTACGCGATGGGAGGTATCTATCCCAACTTCCCTCAAATTCAATGACACAACTCCTCGGATATCCTCAAGGACGACATATATTTCATGTTATTGTTATCATTTCAGTTCAATATTTGTATCAATTTCATTGGTTTCAATTATTTACAGATTACTCTTTCAGTTGCCCATCCGTCTGAGGATGGAAAGTCTTTGAAATGGAGTTGTGTACCCAAGGATTCATGCAACTTCTTCCGAATCTCTATGTAAACCTTGGGTCTCGATCGATATGATGGAAAGTGGAATTCCATGCGATCTAACTATCTCAGCGATATACAATCGCTAACTTCTCCAGTGAGTAGTCACCCTAATCGCGAAAGTGTCTTGACCGTCAATCTATCAACTATCACCCATCTGCATCATGTTTCTTCCGGTGAGAGGTAGACCACTTACAAAATCCATGGTGACCCGATCCCATTTCCATTCGGTATGCGATAGGTGTAGCAAACCCGATGGAACTTGATGTTCGCCTTGACTTGGCGACATGTCAAGCATTTAGTCACATAGTCACTATGTCTTTCTTCATACCGTGCCACCAATATCAAGCTTTAGATCATGATACATCTTTGTACTTCCTGGGTGCATAGCATATACACTAGTGTGTGCCTCTTTTAGAATATTGACCTTCAATTCCCCATCATCTGGTACACACAGTCTTCCTTTGTAATACAGACACCCATCTGCTTTCACTTCATAGTCAGTTGCTTTTCCTTCTGGGATTTTGCTCATAATGGCCGTTAACTTTCCATCTGCCTTTTGCCCATCTAAAATCTGCTGTAGCAGGTTTGGCCTCACTTGCAACTCAGCCAAAATAGTTCCATCTTGAATCAAAGTTAGACGGGCATTCAATGATCTCAAAGCTGTGATGGACTTTCTGCTCAAAGCATCAGCAACTACATTTGCCTTCCCAGGATGATAGTCAATCACACAATCATAGTCCTTCAGGAACTCAATCCATCGCCTCTGTCTAAGGTTGAGCTCCCTCTGAGTTGGCAAATATTTTAGACTCTTGTGGTCTGTGTAAATGTAGCACTTTTCACCATACAAGTAATGCCTCCATATCTTGGTCGAAGATAATTGCATGACTCTAGATCATGGGTAGGGTAGTTCTGCTTCATGTGGCCTTAATCGCACGGAAGCATAGGCGACCACCTTTCCCTCTTGCATCAATACACACCCTAACCCATTATGTGAGGCATCTTGTACCAGAGACCACAAAGTCTTTTCGACTTGTTTGTGTTAACACCGGTGCCTCTGTCAACATAGCCTTCAACTTCTCAAAGCGGTGCGACACTTGTCATTCGGTCAAATCGACATTCTTGTGTAATAACTTGGTCATTGGAGCGGCTATTAGGAAAATCCTTCACAAATCTTCTATAATACCCACTAGCCCCAAGAAGCTTCTTACCTCGGTTGTATTCTGGGAGGCTTCCATTCCATCATCGCTTCTATTTTCTTGGGATCCACCTAATCCCATCGGTGACACTATGTGTCCAAGGAATGCTATCTCATTCACCAAAAGTCACACTTGGACAACTTAGCATACGACTTCTTTTCCCGCAGGTTTGCGAACAATCCTCAAATGTTCATCATGTTCTTCCTGGTCTTGGAGTACACGAATATCATCAATAAAGACCACTACGAATCGATCCGGTATGGATGGAAGATACGGTTCATAAGGTCCATAAATGCACTGGTGCATTTGTTAGGCCAAAGGGCATCACGAAACTCATAATGCCCATACGGGTCTGAATGCAGTCTTGGGCACATCTACATCCTTCACTCTCAATCGATGATACCACGATGCGAGATCAATCTTAGAAAATACTCTGCTCCCTTTAATCGATCAAACAGATTATCAATTCTAGGCAACGGATATTTGTTCTTAATCACACTTTATTCAAGCTGCAGTAATCAATACATAACCTCAAAGTCCCATCCTTCTTTTTCACAACAAGACTTTGGAGCTCCCCATGGTGACACATCAGGGCGTATGAATCCCTTATCCAAAGAACTCTTGTAATTGAGTTTTCAACTCCTCAATTCGATGGTGCCATCCTATAAGGAGCAATGGAAATGGGTCTTTGTACCTGCAGATGTCTCAATAGCAAATTCAACTTCCCTTCTCGTGGCAAACCAGGCAACTCTTCAGGAAATACCTCTGGGAAGTCTCTTACTGTGGGTATGTCACTCAGGTTTGGCTTAGCCTGCCTAGTATCCACCACATGTGCTAGGTAGGCTTCACAGCCTTTTCTCATCATTCTTCTTGCAACTGTGGCTGAGATGACATTGGACAAAAAATCTGTCCTTTCCCCCACAACAGTGATCTCATTACCCTCAGGAGTTTTCAAAGAAATTCTCTTCAATTTGCAATCAACTATTGCCTGATGACGTGATAACCAGTCCATTCCCAAAATCACGTCAAACTCGTGAAAAGGCAACTCAATTAGGTCTGCCGAGAATTCATACCCTTGAATCCTTAACGGGCAACCCTTGTATACCTTGTTCACCACTACACTGTGGCCCAATGGATTAGTGACCAGAATGTCTTGGTCACTCTCCCCTACTAGTATCCCCCTTTCTACGGGTAAGTTGATGCAGATGTATGAATGAGTGGATCCTGGATCCACCAATGCATGCACAGGTGTAGTGTAGAGGGAGAACGTACCCCTGATGACGTCCGGGGCATCTTGCTCCTCCTGAGCTCTCAAGGCATAATTTCGGGCGGTGGTGCATATCCGGCCTCTCTGGCTCAGATCTGAGCCTCTAAGATGGTCCCACGACAGATTTACGGACCTTCTACCCCTTGGTGGTGCGGGAGCGGTGCATGCGCTTGTGTTGGAGCAGTTGTAGTAGTTCTGCGTGGACAGTTCTTCAACTGGTGCTCTGTTGACCCACACCTCAAGCAGGCACCAGTTACTCTCCAACATTCCCCCTTGTGCCATTTCAAGCAATGTGGACATGCAGAAGATGTTGGGGCTGGTCCTGAACCCCATCCTCGGAGAGCTGCCACCGATGGTGTGGGTGACCTCTCCTAGGAGTGAGCGTGGCTGGGCCCCTGAGGCGACCACGACCGTGGTTGACCCGAACTCTGTGCAAGAGGACCCTTGAACTTCTTTCCAAATGCAGGAGATGAACTAGACTGACCGGGTCCCCTCTTCTGCTGTCTCTCCCTTCTGGTCTGCTCACTGACTCTCACTTTTTCAACCCTTATTGCTGCTTCCACTAGCTTGCTAAATTCTGTGATTCCCAAGGCAGTGAGCTGGATCTTGATATTGTCATTCAGTCCCTCTTCGAATCTCTTGCACCTTTCAGCTTCATTTGGGACTATCTCCCTTCCATAGCGGCTTAATCGGATGAATTCCTTTTCATATTCGGCCACTGACCACTGCCTCTGCCTCAGATTAATGAACTCTCTCCTTCTCTCTTCCAAGTATACAGTACCCACATACTTCTTCTTGAATTCGGAGAGGAAAAAGTCCCAAGTTACAGCTTCTGGCTGCACTTCATTGGACACAGTGTCCCACTACTCATATGCATTGTCTTGCAGCAAGGATATGGCAGCTTCCAGGTTTTGCTCTGGAGTGCAGTGGAGTTGTTTTAGGACTCTGCCTGTTCTGTTCAACCAATTCTCGGCTGCCACAGAGTCATCTTCCCTCTTGCTGAAGAAATCCACCGCCCCAAACTTTCTTAGCCTTTCCAGGTGTGATTTCTGCTGTGGAGCTGGTGGTGGTGGTGGTGCTGGCATTACCCCGGCCATTTGTCTGAAGAAGTCGGCCATTTGTTGGAACATGGCCTGTGGAGGCTGAGCAGGCTCTGCTTGAGCTGGCGGAGTAGATTCTCTCATGCCCCCAGTCTCAGCTACTGCAGGTGGAGCATGACTCTCCATTTCCTCCTCAACGGCTCTCTGAGATGAAGGATCCATATCCTATTCAAAATAAGAAAGATAAACAGATCTGCGTTAGTGTCACCTCGACTCTTGTAAATGCAATGCATGGTATGGACTCAATCTAGGCCCAAAAATGCCTAAACCAGGCTCTGATACCACTAAATGTGACACCCCTTACCCATCTACAGTGTAGCCGAACAAGCTATGTCACACGGTGTACCGGCACACTCTATTATACCTTAATAAATTTTCATTAATAATTTTGATTATAGCTTGTGAAATATGTTTTATTTAAGTCATTAGTGAAATTATAATTTATTTGAGGTTCCGAAAATTTTATAGAAAATTCGGCAGAGTACCGGCTAAAAATGGAGAAACCAGTTCTTCGGAACCTGTGAAAAACACTTCCTATATTCATATTCCATCATCTCAGCTCCATTTATCAAATTCTCAACATTTTTCAATCATTCATTCCTCATATACAAACAATAAATAAATGCTCAAGTTTTGCATTTATAACCATAACTTTCATTATTTACATAAACATCAAAATACATTACATAGATCCAAATACATATGAGAAAATCAAAATTAATTTCAGAATGCCAAAATGACACCTAGTGTCCTACCAATGCACTGCAGAAGTTGAGGTGACAAGGACACTGAGCAGAACTGCAGGATGGACTCACCCAGTCTGTGGTCTACTGGGCTCACGATCGGGATCTCCAGTACCTACGCGTGGCAAAAGCAACGCGCTAAGCAATGATGCTTAGTGGTGCAATAATATAATAGAAGAAAATAGCAAGAAATTAAATGTGTATGGAATGTGTATGCTTTCTTTGTTTGGTATTGGTACATTCGTGATTTCATTAATGTTGTTCACTTTTATTCATTTGGTTGCCCCAAGTAACCTACACTAGACGACTGGACTGGATAACGGGTAAACTGGCACTGGGTACCTAGTACCTCGGGCCGTCACACCATCGGTCACATATGCATCTCCCGGTGTGCACCAGAACAGCTAACAAGCTGTAAATAATATCAGGCACAAGGCCAAGTCTCAATACAAAGTCAGAATGGCTAAAAGCCATGAAATCACAGAATGGCATATTGCCATGTGCAGTACTGCTAACTGAACCCTATTGGCATGCCAAACTATCCAAACCAATCTTGTTAGGTATACTAGGGCATTTGAAACTTTTAAATTCTTCAATTTGTGAATTTCATGTTTTTGGTGTTACTATTCACCTCATTGGTCAATAAAAATGTTGACTTTTGGATAGAAAATATGCACATTGACTTTGGCACTCCCAACATACCACATTTGGTGTTTAAAACTTGTTGGCATTAAGTGTTAATACCATTTCAAAGTGTAAACCCACACAAGCAGAATTTTCAGTTTTGGTGAGTCAACTTCACTGTTCCATTGGACACTGTTACTGTGGGAATTTGAAGAAATGTAAAACATGAAAGTTGTTCCTTATTTTGTCTAGTTGAATTTATTTTTTTGAATCACTCCATTTGGAGTTTTTTAGCTCCAGATATGGTCCACAAACCACAGCTGGCCGGATTCCCATTCTACAGAAAATACCATATCTACAGTAACAGGAACAGTAACTTCCACTACCATTTGGGTTAGGTTCTGGCCATAATTTGGGGTAGGTTCCTTCATGAAAGTTGTTTGTCTATGTCTTAACTGGTTGCTGAAAAAATTTCAGGTCAATTGACCAAATCTACAGTGAGTTATGGCCAAATGAACAGTTACTGTTCATTTGGTCAATTCTGCAGAATCAGTGCAGGGTGTCCGGATTGGGGCCAAGTTTTGGTCCTCTTGCTTTGGTCTTTTGGGCATGGTTTCTTCAGCAAAAATGTGCCATTATAAACCTAGTTTCATGTCCAATTGGCCAAACATCAATTGGACTAACACAGCCAAAGTTATGGCTGTGTAATTGGACTGAAATTTCAGTCCATTTCTGCTGTCCTAGGGCAGCTTACTCCTTCTCTTTGCAATCCCATTTTTTAGTCCAAATTGTGCTCAACATACCTAAAATAGTCACTAATTGACCATTAACAAGTTCTCTAACAATTTCCTAAGCCAAGTCACATTTTCACCTTTCCAAACCCTAATGTCCAAATCAATTTACTCATAAACCTTAATTAACATACTTAGTTCAATATCCATGCATATTAATACCTTAACCCTCATTTCCAGCCACTCTAAGTTTATTAAACAATCAAACTCAATCTCCCATAGGGCTGCCGAAAATTGAAGGTACCCTTAACACATGTAATTTACTTCAATTTCTTAAAATCTCTTAGCTCAAAATGATGTTCTAACTAAGATTACAAGAGTGAGAATAAAGGTGTAGCACTAACCTTGATTGGGCAGAATTTCCAAAGCCCTAAACTTCACTTTCTTTCCTCTTGTTGGCTGCCAAAAGGTTTAGCAAGGTGCTAGGGCAAGGTTTAGTGAAAGGTCTCTAGGGTTTTAGGGTAAAATGAAGAGAAGATTGAAGGTTTGGATTGTTCATCAATGAAGGGTGTATGGGAGAGGTTTCGGCTGCACTAAGGAGAGAAGGATGGCTGCTGCAAATTTTGGTGAATTTAGTCTTTTATTTAGTTAGTCAAAGGATGGTTAAATTGTGATTGGTTGGTAATTATAAATGACATCACCATGATGTCATAAATAGCCTTTTTCCTCAATTTCTTTTCTTTCCTCCACTACTCATTTCAATTTAATTTCTAGTAATATTTCTTCATATTTTATGTCATATTAATTATTTACTCAACTGGGCAAGTCGGCCAAAAATCACCTCTGAAGGCGAAATGACCAAAATGCCCTCCGTTTGGCTTAACGGGTCAAAATTAGCTGTACCGATTGAAAATTTTTTCTAGGTATTTTCTTGGCATTCTAATGCCATAGGAACCTCAATGACCCTTCTCTGGAGTCCCAAAAATTATTTTATAATTTTTCCCCCGGGTCTAGGGCTCCTCGTTGCGAGAACCGCAACTTCCCTCTGGTTACCCATCGCTAGGGCACCGGTTTGTTTAACTTGTTTGTATTTTATTTCTAAAATTTTTTCTAAATTTTTCTTATCAATATTTGAGTTAATTATGGTTCCTCACTTTAGTTTAAATATTTTTTCGGACATTCTAGCTGTCCGGACCGACACCGGTCACCGGAACAGTAGGATGTACGGAGTGGTTGTCGGGAGGGTGTTACATCCAGGTTTACCCATGTACACAGGTTTTGATGTATGCATGTAATAATATGTATGTAAATTATTTAAGCAGTTGTATAAAAACTCTTGTAAAATATTTTGGTATGTAATTAAATGTAAATTACTATAAATGTAAATTTGAGATTTCATTTACCTGAATAGTTTTGTAATATAAATTTTGAGTATTGTAATCAATGAAATGTTTATTTTGTGATGAGATTGGTTTGAAAATGAATTGATTTGATTATTGAGATTTGAATTGTGAGTTGAAATGAAGTTATTGGAGTTGTATTTGAAAAAACATATTGGGAGTGTGTTTCTTTGTAGGTTTTGAAGAACTATTTTCTCAAAATACAGCCGGCACTCTGTCGAAATTTTGAAAAATTTTTATAACACCAGATTTTAATCGATCATTTAAATTGCACGAAAATTGTTTTAAAATCCCTTGTAGTATATCTAATGGGTTATCGGTAGGCGAAGTACGGTAATTCATTAGGTGTACTACGGAATCATGTTACATCTTATAGAGGAGTAGGGTGTAACAAAAATAAGCTATCGCTGAGTATAAAAATACTCAGTGGTGCATAATAAAAATTTGAAATGGAGTACATATGAAGTTCATTGATAAATCACAATTTAAATATTTCACAAATTATCAAAACTCATTATAGCACAATTTTGGTCAATCAATTTAATAAACATAGTATTACCAATTCATACACAACTTAAGCCATGACATAAAATTTTGGATCAATGTCGCGTTGTACACCATGACAAAGCGATCTACAACCCCACTAATCGAAATAAATGAGGAAGGTGGCTAGCTAGCTAATGAGTACTCATCCGATCTACAACCTCAACTGGTAAACCAGAGAAGGAGCAAAATAATCATTCTCAAACCCATAAATGGAGGAGGAATAACAAGGCACTGTTATGCTAAGTGTGAATCAGAAATCAATTTCAAACATTTTATTCAAATAATTCATGAGAAATCTGATAAATTTCTAAAGTCATAGTTTCATTCACAAAGTAGCAACACAATTCATGGTTAACACCAAATTTTCATAAATCATACCCAATCAAATTGGTAATAAGAAAATGATGAAATAAGATTTATTGTGCACAAACCTGATGTGAGTTACCTCTAGGCCTTGACTCAGTCCCTTAGACCTTCCGGGTCTTTTTCAGCTGAAACACGAAATTTATAGTGTCTCAGTATCTTTGCCTCACAATAATTCTAATAATTAATTTATATATGTTCAATTCTAGCCCCAATATGCTTAAACTAACATTCTTGAAAATTTTCATGTTGAGGTTACTATTCATGATACTATTCAAGTCAAAATATTGACTTTCTTATACTTAATAGGTATGGGAAATCCAATTATACCCACAAACCATATTTTGGTTACCTAACTTGTTGGTTTTGGTCATTTTCTCCAATCTTAAGTCTTTTAGGCACAAATTTCAAATTTTCAGTTTTGGTGTCCTGTTTTGCACTATTCCATTGGTTATGTTACTGTTAGAATTTGGCTAAGTTTTCTTCATAGAAGTTGTTCCTTATTATCTTAACTTTATTTCCCTTTTTGAATCACTCCATTTGGAGTTTTGTAGCTCAAGTTATAGCCATTTGAACATAGCTGGCCGGATTTGGTTTTACCCAGAATTCTGAGCAATTTTTGGGTTCTAGCAGTTTTAGGTCACTAATTTTGGGTGGCTAAGTGACTTGGTTAAGAGCATAATTTGGGTTTGTGTTCTGCATGAAAGTTGTAGGGCTATGTCTCAACTTTCTACTGGTAAAATGTTAGGTCATTTGGACCTGTCTAGCCCAAGTTATGGCCAAATGAACAAATACTATTCATTTTGTCATTTTTGTACAGGGCAGAACACTCAATTTCGGATTTTGCCAATTTATTAACTATGCTATTGTGACACCCCTTACCCGTCTATAGTATAGCCGAGTAAGATATGTCACACAGTGTACCAAAACACCCTATTTTATTTTAATCCTTTTTATCATTCCTTATTTATTTTTATCATAGCTATGAAGTACAATTGGTGAAGTATAATTTATTTAAGTCATTTATGAAAAACATCAATTTATTTGAGATTCTGCAAATTTTATAGAAAATCCGGCAGAGTACCGGCTAAAAATGGAGAAAACAGTTCTTCAGAACTTGAGAAAAACACTTCCAAAATTCTCAATCAATCCCAAACTCCATTTCATCAACAAAATCTCAATATTTTTCAATAACATTTCCATTTCTCAATCATTCATTTCATGTGATATTCATGCAAAAGTCATTAATAAATATTCACTTTTTCATTCATAAACATAATTTCCACTATTTACATTGATAACAAAATACATTACATGAGTTTTCAATTTCACATGAGAAAGTAAAAGTTAATTACAAAATATCAAAATAAAACCTAGTGTCCTACCAATGCACTGATGAGGGTGAGGTGACACGGACACTATGCAGAGCTGTAGAAGGTCTCACCCAGTCTGTGGTCTATTAGGCTCTAGGTCGGTGTCTCTAAAACCTACGCGTGATACAAAGCAACGCGCTAAGAAATAATACTTAGTGGTGCCAATAATAGAATAAAAAGAAATAACATAAAATAATTATGCAGTGCATGTTTTGATGTCTTCTGCAGATAATTTTTTGATCATTATTGGTAATCTTATTTATTTTGTATTTGTTATATTCATAATTTCATTAAATTTATTCACTTTCATTTTTTTGGTTGCCCAAGTAACCTATACTGGATGACTAGACTGGATAAATGGGTAAACTGGCACTGGGTATCAAGTACCTCGGGCAGTCACACTATTGGTCACATATGTATCTCCCGGTGTGCAACAAAACAACTAATAAGCTATAATAACATTAGGCACAAGGCCAAGTATCATCACAATGTCAGAATGGCTAAAAGCCATAAAATCACATAATGGCATAATGCCATGTGCAGTACTGCTAGCTGAACCCTATTGGCATGCCAACCTATCCAAACCAATCTTGCTAGGTGTACTAGGGCATGTTACACTTTTAAATTTCATAATTCTTAAAATTGAAGTTTAAGTGTTACTATTTATTTCATTAGTCAACTAAAATGTTGACTTTTGCATAGACAATAGGTACATTGGTTCTAATACTCTCAACATACCACATTTTGCATTCTAAAAGTGTTGGTATTGGTTGCCAATACCATTTCTAAGCTTAGTGTTAGTTATTCAAAATTTTCAGATTTCAAGCCTCATATTTATTGTACCACTGGTCATTTATACAGTAGGAATTCGGTAAAATTGTCTTGATAAAAGTTGTTCCTTATTTTGTCTAGTTACATTTCCTTTTTTGAATCACTCCATTTGAGTTTTGTAGCTCAAGTTATGGCCTAAACACCATAACTGGCCGGATTCGACAGAATCCAAAATTCTGGGCAAAACTGGTTTTGTCAGATTTGATAACCTAAGTTTGGTTGGAAATTTGACTAGATTATGGTCAGAATTTGGATTTGTATTCTTAATGAAAGTTGTAGATCTATGTCTCAGCTTTCTGCTGGTAAAATTTCAGATCAATTGGACCTTTCTACACTGAGTTATGACCAAATGAATAGACACTATTCATTTGGTCATTTTGCCCAGGGAGAATGCAGGTCACCCGGGTTAGGGCAATTTTTAGGTCAACTTGGTTTAGTTTTCTGGGCAGAGTTTCTATACCAAAGTTGTGCCATTATGTGTCTAGTCTCATGTCTAATTGAACTTGTATCAATTGAACCTCTACAACTCCATTTATAACTGCCCAAACCTGCTGGACTCATGCTCAGTCCTAAAAGTCAGCCAAGGCAGCTCACCCATACACAAATGCCAAGCCTCAACTCACTTCATTTCCTCATCATACACATTCAAATGGTCACTAATTGACCATTACAAGGTTAATGAACCATCACATTAGCAAACCCTAGAATTGTTCAAGTGTCCAATTTTTTTCATTTCATACATACACAATTCTTGCATTTCACTTACTTAATTATGTTCAATACCCCATCCACTACCAAAGGCTGCTCATAACCATTTTTCTACTAAGCAAAAACATCAAACCCTAGCTACCAAAAATTGTAAGTTGCACACACACACTTGTTTGCTTTATGTCCTTATATTTCTTACACAATTCATGCCATTGAACATGAATTAAAGCAAAAGGAGTAAGAGTTGGACAATAACCTTGTTGAAGCAAAATTTCAAGCCAACTAAACTTGCTCTTTCCTTCCTTTTTGGCAGCCTAGAGGATGTTCAAGTTGCTAGGTAAATTTCTTGTGAAGCTAGGTAAGGGTTTCAAGTGAGATTTGGTGAGGTTGGGAGCTTGGGTGAGCTTTCATGGAGGAAATGGCTATGGGAGAAGAGGGAGACAGCTGGATTGGTTTGGAGCAGCTGATGACCCTTTTTTTGTTTATTCTTATCTCATTTTATTTATTTTTAATGGGCTTGATTAATTGTAATTGGTGGTAAGTGTTTAATGACATCATGGTGATGTCACAATTAGCTTTTTAACTCATTTTCTCTTATTTTCTTCTCTACTCATTTTCAATTTAATTTTTAGTAATATTTATTCATATTTTGTGTCATAATAATTATTTACTTAACTGGAAAAGTTGGCCAAAAATCACCTCTGAAGGCGAAATGACCAAAATGCCCTCCGTCTGGCTTAACAGACCAAAATTATCTGTACCGATTGAAAAATTTTTGTAAGCATTTTCTTGGCACTCTAATGCCATAAAACCCTCAATGACTCTTCTCTGGAGTCCCAAAAATTATTTTATGAATTTTCTCCTAGGTCTAGGGCTCCTAGTTGCACGGACCGCAACTTTCCACTAGGTTACCCATCGTTAGGGCACCGGCTCATTTAACTTTGTTGTATTTTATTTCTAAAATTTTTCCTAAATTTTTCTTATTATTATTTGAGTTAATTATGGTTCCTCACTTTAGTTTAAATATTTTTTTCGGACGTTCTAGCTGTTTGGACCGACACTGGTCACCAAACAAGAGAATGTCTGAGTTGCTCTGAGGGGTGTTACAACTCTTCCCCTCTAATTTAAATTTCATCCTTGAAATTTACTTGATGCAAACAATTGAGGGAACTGTTACGTCATTGTCTCTTCACTTTCCCAAGTTGCCCCCTCGGTGTCGTGGTGCCTCCAAAGCACTTTCACTAGTGGAATCTGCTTATTCCTCAACTCTTTCACTTCCCGAGCCAGTATCCGTATGGGTTCTTCTTCATATGTCAAATACGGTTGTACTTCAATTTCTTCCATAGAGATGACATGTAAAGGATCTGAGCGGTATCTTCTTAGCATAGACACATGGAACACATTGTGAATCTTGTCCAGCTCTGGTGGTAAAGCAAGCTTGTAAGCCACTGGACCCACACATTTAATGACTTCATATGGGCCAATTAACCTAGGGCTTAACTTACCTTTTTTTCCAAACCTCAGTACCTTCTTCCATGGTGACACCTTGAGGAACACTTTGTCGCTAACCGCATATTCTATTTCTTTTCTCTTCAGGTCAGCATAGGATTTCTGTCTGTTTGAGGCAACCTTCAGATTGGCTTTGATTAGTTTTACCTTTTCCTCAGTCTGTTTCACCAGGTCTAGGCCTACCAGTTTGTCTTCGCCCAATTCAGTCCAGCACACTGGAGTTCTACATTTGCTCCCATACAGTGCTTCATACAGGGCCATTTGGATGCTAGCTTGGTTGCTACTGTTGTATGCAAATTTTGCCAGTGGGAGGTATCTATCCCAACTTCCCTCAAATTCAATGACACAACTCCTCAGCATATCCTCAAGGACCTGACATATATTTCATGTTATTATTGTCATTTCAATTCAATATTTGTATTAGTTCAATTGGTTTCAATTGTTTACCTGGATTACTCTTTCTGATTGTCCATCCGTCTGAGGATGGAAAGCTGTGCTGAAATGGAGTTGTGTACCTAAGGATTCATGCAACTTCTTCTAAAATCTCAATATAAACCTTAGGTCTCGATCAGATATGATGGAAACTGGAATTCCATGCAGTCTAGCTATCTCACTGATATATAATTCTGCTAACTTCTCCAGTGAGTAGTCAGTCCTAACTGGCAGAAAGTGTGCTGACTCTGTCAATCTATCTACTATCACTCATACTGCATCATGCTTCTTCTGGGTGAGAGGTAGACCACTTACAAAATCCATGGTGACCCAATCCCATTTCCATTCAGGTATGCGTATAGGCTGTAGCAAACCCGATGGAACTTGATGTTCTGCCTCGACTTACTGGCATGTCAAGCATTTAGTCACAGAGTCAACTATGTCCTTCTTCATACCAGGCCACCAATACTGAAGCTTTAGATCATGATACATTTTTGTATTTCTTGGGTGCATAGCATAAACACTGGTGTGCGCCTCCTTTAGAATACTAGCTTTCAATTCCCCATCATCTGGTACACACACTCTTCCTTTATAGTACAAACATCCATCAGCTTTCACTTCATAGTCAGTTGCCTTCCTTTTGAGATTTTGGTCATAGTAGCCATTAACTTTTCATCTACCTTCAGCCCATCTAAATCTGTTGTAGCAGGTTTGGCCTCACTTGCAACTCAGCCAAAATAGCTCCATATCGAGCCAAAGATAGGTGGGCATTCAATGATCTCAGAGCGGTGATGGATTTTCTGCTCAAAGCATCAACAACTACATTTGCCTTCCCAGGATGGTAATCAATCACACAATCATAGTCCTTCAGGAACTCAATCCACCGCCTCTGTTTGAGGTTGAGCTCCTTCTGGGTTGGCAAGTATTTCAGACTTTTGTGGTTTGTGTAAATGTAGCACTTTTCACCATACAAGTAGTGCCTCCATATCTTCAGTGTGAAGATAATTGCTACAAGTTCTAGATCATGGGTAGGGTAATTCTGTTCATGTGGCCTTAGCTGCCTGGAAGCATAGGTGACCACCTTCCCCTCTTGCATCAATACACACCCTAACCCATTATGAGAGGCATCACTGTAGACCACAAAGTCCTTTCCCGACAGTGGCTGTGTTAACACTAGTGCCTCTGTCAACATAGCCTTTAACTTCTCAAAACTGGTCTGACACTTGTCATTCTAGTCAAATCTGACATTCTTGTGTAACATTGGTCATTGGAGCAACTATTAAAGAAAATCCCTTCACAAATCTTCTATAATATCCAACTAGCGCCAAGAAACTTCTGACCTCAGTTGTATTTCTGGGAAGCTTCCATTCCATCACTACTTCTATTTTCTTGGGATCCACCCTAATCCCATCAGCTGACACCATCTGCCTAAGGAATGCAATCTCATTCAACCAAAAGTCACACTTGGACAACTTAGCATATAGCTTCTTTTTTCTCAGGGTTTACAGAACAATCCTCAAATGCTTATCATGTTCTTCACTGGTCTTGGAATACACCAAAATATCATTAATAAAGACCACTACGAACCGATCTAGGTATGGATGAAAGATATAGTTCATAAGGTCCATGAATGCCGCTGGTGCATTTATTAGGCCAAAGGGCATCACCAAAATCTCATAATGCTCATACCGGGTCCTGAATGTAGTCTTTGGCACATCTGCATCCTTCACCCTCAACTGATAATACCCTAATCTGAGATCAATTTTGGAAAATACTCCTGCTCCCTTCAACTGATCAAACAGATCATCAATTCTTGGCAACGGATATTTGTTCTTCATAGTCACTTTATTCAACTGCCGGTAATCGATGCATAACCTCAAAGTCCCATTCTTCTTCACAAACAGCACTGGAGCTCCCCATGGTGACACACTGGGGCATATGAACCCCTTATCCAGCAACTCCTGTTATTGGATTTTCAATTCTTTCAATTCTTTGGGTGCCATCCTATAAGGAGCAATAGAGATTGGTACTGTACCCAACAGTATTTCAATAGCAAATTCAACTTCCCTTTCTAGTGGCAAGCTAGGCAATTCTTCAGGGAATACATCTGGGAAGTCTTTTACTATGGGTATATCACATAGATCTAGCTTAGCTTGCCTAGTATCCATCACATGTGCTAGGTAGGCTTCACAGCCTTTTCTCATCAGTTTTCTTACAACTGTGGCTGAGATGACATTGGACAAGAAATCCGTCCTTTCCCCCACAACTGTGATCTCATTACCCTCAAGAGTTTTCAAAGAAATCCTCTTCAACTTACAATCAACCATTGCCTAATGACGTGACAACCAGTCCATTCCCAAAATCACGTCAAACTCATGGAAAGGCAACTCAATCAGGTCTGCCAAGAATTCATACCCCTGAATCCTTAACGGGCAACCCTTGTACACTTTGTTCACCACTACACTGTAGCCCAATGGATTAGTGACTAGAATGTCTTGGTCACTCTCCCCTACTAATATCCCCCTTTCTACAGGTAGGTTGATGCAGATGTATGAATGAGTGGATCCTGGATCCACCAATGCATGTACAAATGTATTGTAGAGGGAGAATGTACCCCTAATGATGTCCGGGGCATCTTACTCCTCCTGAGCTCTTATGGCATAGGCTCTGGTAGGTGCTCTGCCCTCAGGCCTCTCTATTGGCTCAGATGTAGGCCTCTGTGATGGTCCCACTACCTCAGATTTGCCAGATTTCCTACCCCTTTGTGGTGCAGGAGTAGGTCTGTTTGCTTGTGTTGGAGCAACTGTAGCAGTTCTGCATGGACAGTTCCTCAACTGATGCTCTATTGACCCACACCTTAAGCAGGCACCAGTCACTCTCCAACACTCCCCCTTATGCCATGTCCCCTGGCAATATGGACATGCAGAAGATCTTTGGGGCTAGTCCACGAGCCACTGTCCTGAGAGGCTGCTTGATGGTGTGGGTGACCTCTCCTAGGGGTGAACTATGGCCTAGGCCCCTAGGACTGACCTTGACCTTGTGGTTGACCTGAACTCTATGCAGGTGGACCTTTGAACTTCTTCCCAGGTGTAGGCGATGAACTAGACTGACTTGGGCACTTTTTCTGTTATCTCTCTCTTCTGGTCTGTTCACTTATTCTAACTTTTTCAACTTTTATTGCAGCTTCCACTAACTTGGTGAAGTCTGTGATTTCCAAGGCAGTGACCATGATCTTTATATTATCATTTAATCCCTCTTCAAATCTCTTACACCTTTCTGCCTCATTAGGGGCTATCTCCCTTCCGTAGCGGCTCAGTCTGACAAATTCCTTTTCATACTCTATCACTGTCAGCTGTCTCTGCGTCAGGTTAATGAACTCTCTTCTTCTCTTTTCCAGATATACACTACCCACATGTTTCTTCTTGAATTCTGAGAGGAAGAAGTTTCAAGTTATTAATTCTGGTTGCACTTCACTAGACACTGTATCCCACCATTGGTAGGCATCATCTTGCAACAGAGATACAGCAGCTTCTAGGTTTTGCTCAGGAGTATAGTGGAGTTGTTTTAAAACTCTGCCTATTCTATTCAACCAGTTTTCGGCTATAACAGAATCATCTTCTCTCTTTCCAAAGAAATCCACTGCTCCAAATTTTCTCAGTCTTTCCAGGTGTGATTTCTGCTGTGGAAGTGGTGCTGGTGGTGGCATTACCCCATCCATTTGTCTGAAAAACTCAGCCATTTGCTGGAACATGGCCTGTGGAGGCTGAGCAGGCTCTGCTGGAGCTGGTGGAGCTGGTTCTCCCTTACCCCTAGTCTCAGCTGCTGCAGATGGAGCATGACTCTCTACTTCCTCCTCAACTGCCCTCTGAGATGTGGAGTCCATATCCTATTCAAAATAACAAAAACAAACAGATCTGCATTAGTGTCACTTTGACTCTTACAAATACAATGCATGGTATGGACTCGATCTCGGCCCAAAAACCCCTAAACCGTGCTCTGATACCACTAAATGTGATACCCCTTACCGGTCTACAGTATAGCCGAGTAAGATATGTCACACAGTGTACCGAAACACCCTATTTTATTTTAATCCTTTTTATCCTTCCTTATTTATTTTTATCATAGCTATGAAGTACAATTGGTGAAGTATAATTTATTTAAGTCATTTATGGAAAACATCAATTTATTTGAGGTTCCGCAAATTTTATAAAAAATCCGATAGAGTACCGGCTAAAAATGGAGAAAACAGTTCTTCGGAACCTGAGAAAAACACTTCCAAAATTGTCAATTAATCCCAAACTCCATTTCATCAACAAAATCTCAATATTTTTCAACTACATTTCCATTTCTCAATCATTCATTTTATATTATATTCATGTAAAAGTCATCAATAAATATTCACTTTTTCATTTATAAACATAATTTTTACTATTTACATTGTAACACCCCCGTTGTATAGCCTGGTACATTTCACTGTTTCGGTGACCGGTGTCGGTCCGGACAATTAATGGGATTAGGGCCACACTTAAGACAATTTGAGAAGCCATAAACGCAAATAATTGGTAATGTTTAATTAGTTAACTATAAATAAGAAAAACAGAACATAAGAGGTTAAACAAGCCGAGAGTCACAACGATGAGTGACCTCCTCGGAAACGACTGCGAAGTCGTTTTAAACTCAAATTTCGAACCGTAAAAAGTGACGTTGCGGTCCTTAGGACCCTTATGAACACAGTGGAAAAGAGAAAATCATGAAAAAAAACTGTTAAGTCAGTCAAATAATTAGGTCAGGGAGCCAGAAGAAATATTTGATTATTTACAAACCGGGATGAACCGGCAAGGGGCAATTTGGTCAATTGACCCCGAGAGCTGACTCCTGACCTAACTGTCAAATAAAATTGGAGAAAAGAAAATTTCGGAATCGAGAATTAAATTAAAGAACTAATAGAAAAATAAAAAAAAAAGAGAAGGAAAGAGTTTGGAAAAGTCAAAAGTTATGACATCATGCATGATGTCATAACTAAATTAATAAATTGAATTAATTAATTTGGATTTAGGGGTCTTCCATAAGCAAAAAACGTGTAAAGGAAAAAAAAAGGAAAAAAAAAATTAGGATTGTCTTCTTCTTCTTCAATCAAGTGCCGCCCCATCTCTCCCTTTCATTCTCACTCACTTGTTCCACAATTTTTAAGAATTAGAAAGCTTGAATTTCCTTACTTACTTCCATAAATTCACAAAGTCCCAACATTAAAAATTCTCTTTACATGTTGAAGAAGCATTAGAGAGTAAAAAGAAAAAGAAAGACTTGAAGGAAGTAAAACCTAGAAACCCACCAAGCAAGGTTAGTGTTTATCTCTTAAATTTTTCTTTATATTAATGATTAACTATTTGTATTAAGTTGGAATTTGATAAAAGTTAAAACAAAATGTTAAGATAAGGGATTATAAAGATTTCAGCCAGCATGGTATGAAGGTATTGTTTCATGGTTTGATTGACTTGAATGAATATATGAACCTTAAGTAGTTGAGTTATTATGGTTTAAGGCTTTGAAAGTAGTTAAATATAATGAATTAGTGAGATTAGGGTTTCAATGCTAGGGTTTATGAACCAAAAATTGGAGAAATGCATAAATGGCATGTTTAACCTATTGTGAAATGAAATAATGGTCAATTATGACCAAATAAGTTGTGTGGGAATGGTAGGAAATTAAACCAAATTCGTAGGTCAATGGTCATGCTGCTGGCAGCATGACCAAACCCACTTTGAAGGACCAAAACTCAAATTTTACAAGTCTAATTGATATGCCACCAATTGGGGATGAAAATAGACATAAAAGAGCACAATTTTCATTAAGGAACCATGGCCAAAAACTGACCAAAACTTGGTGAAACAATTGACCAAAGTGAGTTGATAGCAGGCTGCCACTGCACTAAACTGACCAAATGAACAGTAACTGTTCATTTGGTCATAACTCGAGTTAGACAGGTCAAATTGATCTGAAATTTGGCCAGGGGTTAGAGGGCATATAGATCTAAAACTTTCATGAAGAACATCACCCCAAATTATGCCATTAACCCATTCAGATTATTGAGCAAAGTTAGGTTACCAAACCTGCAACTATGCAGAATTTTCATTGAGCATCAATATTTGGATGGCTATAACTCCCTCTAGAAAACTCGGATTTAGGCGATTCTTGAACCGATGGAAAACTAAGACATAGTACAACATTTCATATGAAGAAAGTGAGACCAAATTATGAACTTAACTTGATCAAATTATTGACCAAAGTTGGATCAAAATCTGCCAGAACCCAAAAGTGTAGCATGAACAGTGCACGTGAACAGTAAACTTATTTTGACCATAACTTGAGCTACAAAACTCCGATTGAGGTGATCCAAAAATGAGAATACACTTAAGACAATAAGGAACATTTTCTATGAAGGAAGTTTTATTAAATTCCAACAGTAGATCGACCAATGGAATAGTGCAACTTCGGAGAACCAAAACCGAAAATTGGCAATTTTGCCAAAATGACCTAAGCTTTAAACAAATGACCAAAACCAACAAGTTTGGTGACCAAAATGTGGTATGTGGGTGAAGTTGGAGTTCCCATACCTATTAAGCCTTAGAAAGTCAATAATTTGACTTGAATAGTGCAGTGAATAGTAACCCAAAACACAAAATTTCGAGAACGTCGAATTTAACACGTTAGAGCTAGGTAAATGTAAAGTTAAGTTTATTTTGGATTTATTTTAAGTTTTAGTACTGAAACATTGGAAAATTTCATGTTTCAGTGGAAAAAAATACCGGGACAGAACCCGAGGAGTCGAGTCAAGGCCAACAGGCGACTCGTTTGAGGTTTGTGCACAACATATACTTTTATAATCATCTTTTGCATATCGTTTTGAATAATATGAAATATTGGATTATGGCATTCTTATGATGTTTGATCTAAATTGTTGAAAGTTATTATGTATATTTGAAAAGATAATGTTTAGCAAATTGTTAAGATAAGTTTTGAAACCACAGTATCATGACCATATATTTGAACACCTCACTAGCATGACTAGTGGGGGTAATTAGTTTCGAATTTTAATTCCTTCTCTGGAGAAGTGTTGAGGTGTGCCAGTAGAAGAGGATGTGAATGGATATCCATATATTTGAGCTAGCTAGCCTTGTGATATGATTTCTCTTTAGCCTCTGGCTATTGAGATTCATGTGATTTCTCTTAGCCTCTGGCTATTGAGATTCTATTTGTTTCGAATGGCATGATCTAACTGTGGGTTTTATGAAATGTGTTTTGATACTTTGAAATGAACTTGGTTTACATGTAAAATCTCACAATGCATTATTGTATTTAATTTTCATGTTTAGCCAAATTTTTGAATGAATGTGCTTTAAGTTTTGCATAAAGATTATTTTAGTATATTGTGCACCATCGAGTCCTAGTACTCGTGATAGCTTTATTCTTTGGCCGTCTGAGACAGACTAGAGGAGCAGCAGTGAAATTTGAGGTGTGAGAAGCTACTGACCTAAAGTTTTGGGTATAATTTATACCCTAGCGTAAATATTTCTTTTGATGTATATATTGCACATAAATGTATGGACATGTACATGGGTCTTGAGCTTTGTACAAAGTTTGTATAAAAGTTGTAATAAATTTTAGTTTGGACTTTCTGAATGTAAATTTTAGTATGATGAATATATAAATTGTTTATCTTGAATGGAATATGAATAAATGATATTGATGGACAGTAATTTGAAGGAATTATTGAACTTGTGAATTTGAGAAATTGATTGAGATTGAGTATTAAATTGAAGCAGCTATTGAGAAAAATTTTTAGAAGTGCTTTTTACAGGTATTCGAAGAACGGTTTTCTCAAAATACAGAGGAAACTCTGTCAAAATTTTTATAAAATTTGCGGAAAAATAAAATGGGCCAAAATTTCCAACTAGCTTTCAACTTAATTACATGTTTTAAATATTTATTAGAAATGCTCACCACTTATCAAAAAGAAAAAATTTGTTTTAAAATCCCTTGTAGGGTACTTAATGAGTTATCGGTAGGTGAAGTTCGGTAGTTCATTAGGTATTCTACGGGATCATGTTATGCCTTATAGAGGGGTAAGGTGTGACATGTTTTAGTGGTATCAGAGCAAATTTTTGAATTATGTTTTAAATTGTGAATTTGTGTATTTCTTTGTTAAGTACAACTGCTCAATGTCCATAATTGTTACATACAGTGCATTACATCATGAATATGAACTAACGGAGGGAAATCTCCATGTGTTACTTGTTCAGGAGATACCCTAACTTCAGATTGAAATGGAAGAAGGGGATCGCTCAGTTGAGCGAAAGTTGCTGAGGCACAAGGGAAGCCCACTTTACCGAATGTCGAGGTCAAGAGCACCACAAATGCACAAATTCCTGCAGCCTTATCGCATGCAGATGGTCGTGATGTTTCAACAAATGGCTGGGGGTATGCCCGTTCAAACTCCACCACAACCACCTGTGGCCCAGCCACTGCCTCTAGCCAGACAGTATGACAAGTTATTAAAGTATGGGGCTGCAGAATTTAAGGGTACGATGGACCCTTTAGAGGCAGGGCAATGGCTTGAAAGGATGGACAGAGTATTTAAAAAGCTGCACTGCCAAGATGAATTGAAGTTTGAATATTCTGTGTCGCTACTACAAGGGGATGCATATGATTGGTGGAAGACCATCCCCCATAGCTTGGCTGAACCACCAGTGCTGACCTGGGATGACTTCATTAGAGAGTTCAGACAGAAATACATCCCAGATGCATATGTTGATCAGAAGTTGCAAGAATTTTTTAGTTTGAAACAAGGGAACCGATCAGTGGCAGAGTATGAGAGGGAGTTCTCTCGCCTGAGTCACTATGCGGAGAGTCTCCTTACTACCAGTAAGACAAGATGCAAGAGATTTGAGACGAGTTTGAAGCCCAGCATAAGGATGCAAGTTGTGGGATTTCGACACAGCAACTTCTCAGAACTTATATCCCAAGCACTTGAACTGGAGAGAGTTGAAGCAGAAGCAACCCCAGTGAAGGAAAAAGCTGAGAAATCAGAAAAAGGCAAGGGGGAAAAATCAGCTGAACAGAGTTCTGGTGCTACCTCTAGAAAGAAAAAGAAGTTTAGTGGACCCAGCAGGGGTCGAGGTGGAAGATTTGGTAGAGGCAGTTTTTCCGGACAGAGACCCCCTAGGTCTGGTCAGCAGTCGAGCAGGGGTTCACATTTTGCCCGTCCCTGTGAGACTTGTGGCAAGATTCATGGGGGGGAGTGTTATTGGGCCACTGGAGCCTGCTTTAACTGCGGAGGCAAGGGCCATATAGCTAAAGACTGTACTAGTGCTCCGAAATATGGTCCAGCTCCTACTACTGCTGAAGGATCTATTCAGAGTCCTGCTCCCAGAGGTTCACAGTCATTTGGCAGAGGAAGAGGCAGAGGTAGAGGCACTGCTTGTGCGATCGGCACGATTGGTCAATCGACAAGGGAGTGCTTGACCCGAGTCTACACGATGAGATAGCGAGAAGAGGCCGAGACTTCGATGTGGTATTGGTACATTCTCTATCTCTGATCAAGATGTATTTGTATTGTTTGATCCGGGTTCAACCCATTCATATGTTAGTGCTAGCATAGTCAGTTCACTTGCTGTTCCATGTGTGCAAATGGGTTTTGAAGTGCTAGTAACTAGTCCGTTAGGACAAGAGGTCTGGGTCAACAGAATCTATAGAGACTGTCCTTTGGTGATCCAAGGACATGTTTTCCTGTCAGACTTGATTGAAATGCCCTTCAGAGAGTATGATATCATTTTGGGCATGGATTGGTTAGCCAGGCATCACGCCATGATTGACTGTAGACTGAAGACAGTCACTTTTGGTCTCCCTGCATGCGGTGATGTGGTAATACACGGGGAGAGGCATTTACTGCCATCAAACATCATTTCGGCTGCACTAGCCAGAAGAATGATCAGAAAGGGGTGTGAAGCATACTTGGCACATGTAATAGACACCCAAGTGGGGAGTCCAGCACTAACGGACATCCCTACGGTATGTGACTTTCCGGATGTGTTTCCTGATGAATTGCCAGGATTACCTCCAGAAAGAGAGGTGCAGTTTGAAATTGATGTTATGCCTGGTGTGGACCCAATCTCCATAACGCCATATAGAATGGCACCTGCAGAATTGAAAGAGTTGAAAGTGCAGTTGCAAGAGTTGCTTGACAAGGGCTTCATTCGCCCTAGTGTGTCACCTTGGGGAGCGCCAGTATTGTTTGTAAAGAAGAAAGATGGCACTCTCCGCTTGTGTATTGATTATCGGCAGTTGAATAAGGTGACAATAAAGAATAGATATCCATTGCCCCGCATTGATGACTTGTTTGATCAGTTAAGGGGTGCAGCTGTGTTCTCCAAAATTGACCTGAGATCAGGTTATTATCAGCTGAAGGTACAAGAGCAAAGTATTCCTAAAACTGCCTTCAGAACCCGCTATGGCCATTATGAGTTCCTAGTTATGCCATTCGGGTTAACTAATGCTCCGGCTGCTTTTATGGATCTGATGAACACTATTTTCAGACCATACCTCGACCAGTTTGTTGTGGTATTCATAGATGATATATTGGTCTATTCGAGGAATGCAGAAGAGCATGATAGACATTTGTGGATTGTACTGTAGACTTTGAGGGAGAAATAGCTATATGCCAAATTGTCGAAGTGTGAATTTTAGCTGAATGAGATATCCTTTTTGGGGCATGTAGTATCAGAAGAGGGCATTAAGGTAGATCCAAGCAAGATTGAAGCTGTCCTTAATTGGAGGCCACCCAGAAATGTCACAGAGATTCGCAGTTTTCTGGGTTTAGCTGGATACTACCGTAGAATTGTGAAGGGATTCTCCATGTTGGCATCTCCATTGACCAAGCTACTTAGAAAAGATGTAAAGTTTCAGTGGACGGATAAATGCCAGCAGAGTTTTGATGAATTGAAGAGATGTTTCACTGAAGCTCCAGTCCTGACTTTACCTATACCGGGTAAAGAATATACAGTTTACAGTGATGCTTCTCACAATGGGTTAGGTTGTGTGTTGATGCAAGATCGAAATGTCATTACCTATGCATCACGCCAGCTAAAACCGCATGAGAGGAATTATTCGACACATGACTTGGAGCTTGCAGCTATTGTGTTTGCTCTTAAGATCTGGAGACATTATTTGTATGGGGAGAAATGCTACATCTACACAGATCATAAGAGTTTGAAGTATTTGGGCACTCAGAAAGAGTTGAATTTGAGACAGAGGATATGGTTAGAGTTGATAAAAGACTATGATTGTCTAATAGACTATCAGCCAGGGAAAGCTAATGTTGTGGCTGACGCCTTAAGTCACAAGACTATGGCAAGTCTACGGGTTACTCCTTTGTCTTTGGTATATGAGTTGAGGTTATTACATGCTAGCTTAGAGATTAGTGATGATGGGCAGACAGCGGTTGCATGGCATGTACAGCCAGTGTTGATTGATCAGATTAGAATGGCTGCTCAGAATGATCAGAAGTATCAGAAGCTGATGGAAGAAGTCCAGCAGGGCAAGAAACCAGAGTTCTCAATCAGATATGATGGTTTCTTTGCTACACGAGGCGAGAATGTGTGTTCCTAATGATGTTGATTTGAGGCAGATCATTTTGAAGGAAGCACATGAGTCTCCTTTTGCCATGCACCCTGGTGGCACAAAAATGTATAGAGGGCTAAATGAGCATTACTGGTGGATGGGTATGAAGAGAGATGTGGTAGAGTTTGTGTCAAAATGCCTAACTTGTCAGCAAGTAAAGGCAGAGCATCAAGTACCCACTGGGTTGTTACATCCACTACGATGCAGTGGAAATGGGAGAGAATAACGATGGATTTTGTGATGGGACTTAGAAGACACGAAGAGTCATGATGCGCTTTGGGTCATTGTTGATTGACTAAATCTGCTCATTTTCTGCCAGTCTGGATGGACTACAGTTTAGAAAGATTGGCCAAGTTATACATCGATGAGATTGTAAGATTGCATGGAGTGCCAGTATCCATCGTATCAGACAGAGATCCTAGGTTCACTTCTAGATTCTGGGGTAGTCTTCAGAGATCCCTAGGAACTAGATTGAACTTCAAGATCTTGCATTCCACCCACAGATGGATGGCGATCGAGAGGGTAATTCAGATCTTGGAGGACATGCTACGGGCTTGTGTGATTGAGTTTGAGGGTAGTTGGGATACACACTTGCCTTTGATTGAGTTTGCTTACAACAACGACTACCAATCAAGCATTGGGATGCCTCCATATGAAGCTTTGTATGGCGAGAAAATGTAGAACCCGTTGTGTTGGGATGACGTGGGTGAAAGAAAAATGATTGGACCCAAATTGTTCAACAAATCAAGAGAAAATCGGGGTGATTCGAGATCGACTTAAGACTGCATCGACCGTCGAAGTCCTACATTGATCAAGAGAAGGGATATTAAGTATGCGATGGGTGAGAAAGTTTTCCTCAAAGTTTCTCCTTGGAAGAGAATTATGAGATTAGCGAAAGGGGAAGCGAGTCCTCGTTTCATTGGGCCATATGAGGTTACGGAAAGAGTGGGTCCTTTGGCATATCGGTTGGCACTACCTCCAGAGTTGGAGAAGATACATAATGTCTTCCATGTGTCTATGTTGAGGAAGTATCGATCAGACCCATCTCATGTACTACCAGTAGAGGAAATTGAAGTGAATCCAGACCTCACATATGAAGAAGAACCCATAAAGATTCTGGCTTATGAGGTGAAGCAGCTACGGAATAAGCAGATACCGTTGGTAAAAGTGCAGTGGAACCATCATTCAGGCCAAGAAGCTACTTGGGAACGAGAGGAGGACATGAGGAGAAAACACCCACAGCTATTCAGAGATTGATACCAGGTAAAAATTTCGAGACGAAATTTATTTAAGGGGGAGAATTGTAACACCCCATTGTATAGCACAGTACATTTCATTTTCGTGACGGTGTCGGTCCGGACAATTAATGGGATTAGGGCCACACTTAAGAAAATTTGAGAAGCCATAAACGCAAATAATTGGTAATGTTTAATTAGTTAACTATAAATAAGAAAAACAGAACAAAAGAGAACGAGCCGAGAGTCACAGCGATGAGTGACCTCCTCGGAAACGACTGCGAAGTCGTTTTAAACTCAAATTTCAAACCGTAAAAAGTGACGCTGCGGTCCTTAGGACCCTTATGAACACAGTGGAAAAGAGAAAATCATGAAAAAGAACTGTTAAGTCAGTCAAATAATTAGGTCAGGGAGTCGGAAGAAATATTGGATTATTTGCAAACCGGGATGAACCGGCGATGGGCAATTTGGTCAATTGACCCCGAGAGCTGACTCCTGACCTAACTGTCAAATAAAATCGGAGAAAAGAAAATTTCGGAATCGAGAATTAAATTAAAAAACTAATAGAAAAATAAAAAAAAAAGAGAAGGAAAGAGTTTGGAAAAGTCAAAAGTTATGACATCATGGATGATGTCATAACTAAATTAATAAATTGAATTAATTAATTTGGATTTAGGGGTCTTCCATAAGCAAAAAACGTGTAAAGGAAAACAAAAGGAAAAAAAAAATAGGATTGTCTTCCTCTTCTTCCATCAAGTGCCGCCCCATCTCTCCCTTTCATTCTCACTCACTTGTTCCACAATTTTTAAGAATTAGAAAGCTTGAATTTCCTTACTTACTTCCATAAATTCACAAAGTCCCAACATTAAAAATTCTCTTTACATGTTGAAGAAGCATTAGAGAGTAAAAAGAAAAAGAAAGACTTGAAGGAAGTAAAACATAGAAACCCACCAAGCAAGGTTAGTGTTTATCTCTTAAATTTTTCTTTATATTAATGATTAACTATTTGTATTAAGTTGGAATTTGATAAAAGTTAAAACAAAATGTTAAGATAAGGGATTATAAAGATTTCAGCCAGCATGGTATGAAGGTATTGTTTCATGGTTTGATTGACTTAAATGAATATATGAACCTTAAGTAGTTGAGTTATTATGGTTTAAGGCTTTGAAAGTAGTTAAATATAATGAATTAGTGAGATTAGGGTTTCAATGCTAGGGTTTATGAACCAAAAATTGGAGAAATGCTTAAATGGCATGTTTAACCTATTGTGAAATGAAATAATGGTCAATTATGACCAAATAAGTTGTGTGGGAATGGTAGGAAATTAAACCAAATTCGTAGGTCAATGGTCATGCTGCTGGCAGCATGACCAAACCCACTTTGAAGGACCAAAACTCAAATTTTACAAGTCTAATTGATATGCCACCAATTGGGGATGAAAATAGACATAAAAGAGCACAATTTTCATTAAGGAACCATGGCCAAAAACTGACCAAAACTTGGTGAAACAATTGACCAAAGTGAGTTGATAGCAGGCTGCCACTGCACTAAACTGACCAAATGAACAGTAACTGTTCATTTGGTCATAACTCGAGTTAGACAGGTCAAATTGACCTGAAATTTGGCCAGGGGTTAGAGCGAATATAGATCTAAAACTTTCATGAGGAACATCACCCCAAATTATGCCATTAACCCATTCAGATTATTGAGCAAAGTTAGGTTACCAAACCTGCAACTATGCAGAATTTTCATTGAGCAGCAATATTTGGATGGCTATAACTCCCTCTAGAAAACTCGGATTTAGGCGATTCTTGAACCGATGGAAACCTAAGACATAGTAAAACATTTCATATGAAGAAAGTGAGACCAAATTATGAACTTAACTTGATCAAATTATTGACCAAAGTTTTACCAAAATCTGCCAGAACCCAAAAGTGCAGCATGAATAGTGCACGTGAACAGTAAACTTATTTTGACCATAACTTGAGCTACAAAACTCCGATTGAGGTGATCCAAAAATGAGAATACACTTAAGACAATAAGGAACATTTTCTATGAAGGAAGTTTTGTTAAATTCCAACAGTAGATCGACCAATGGAATAGTGCAACTTCAGAGAACCAAAACCGAAAATTGGCAATTTTGCCAAAATGACCTAAGCTTTAAACAAATAACCAAACCAACAAGTTTGGTGACCAAAATGTGGTATGTGGGTGAAGTTGGAGTTCCCATACCTATTAAGCCTTAGAAAGTCAATAATTTGACTTGAATAGTGCAGTGAATAGTAACCCAAAACACAAAATTTCGAGAACGTCGAATTTAACACGTTAGAGCTAGGTAAATGTGAAGTTAAGTTTATTTTGGATTTATTTTAAGTTTTAGTACTAAAAAATTGGAAAATTTCATGTTTCAGTGGAAAAAAATACCGGGACAGAACCCGAGGAGTCGAGTCAAGGCCAACAGGCGACTCGTTTGAGGTTTGTGCACAACATATACTTTTATAATCATCTTTTGCATATCGTTTTGAATAATATGAAATATTAGATTATGGCATTCTTATGATGTTTGATCTAAATTGTTGAAAGATATTATGTATATTTGAAAAGATAATGTTTAGCAAATTGTTAAGATAAGTTTTGAAACCACAGTATCATGACCATATATTTGAACACCTCACTAGCATGACTAGTGGGGGTAATTAGTTTCGAATTTTGATTCCTTCTCTGGAGAAGTGTTGAGGTGTGCCAGTAGAAGAGGATGTGAATGGATATCCATATATTTGAGCTAGCTAGCCTTGTGATATGATTTCTCTTTAGCCTCTGGCTATTGAGATTCATGTGATTTCTCTTAGCCTCTGGCTATTGAGATTCTATTTGTTTCGAATGGCATGATCTAACTGTGGGTTTTATGAAATGTGTTTTGATACTTTGAAATGAACTTGGTTTACATGTAAAATCTCACAATGCATGATTGTATTTAATTTTCATGTTTAGCCAAATTTTTGAATGAATGTGCTTTAAGTTTCGCATAAAGATTATTTTAGTATATTGTGCACCACTGAGTCCTAGTACTCGTGATAGCTTTATTCTTTGTCAGATACAGAGACTAGAGGAGCAGCAGTGAGCAGCTTTGAGGTGTGAGAAGCTACCACCTAAAGTTTTCGGGTATAATTTATACCCTAATCAGAAATATTTCTTTTGATGTATATATTGCACATAAATGTATGGACATGTACATGGGTCTTGAGCGGCTTGTACAAAGTTTGTATAAAAGTTGTAATAAATTTTAGTTTGGACTTTCGAATGTAAATTTTAGTATGATGAATATATAAATTGTTTATCTTGAATGGAATATGAATAAATGATATTGATGGACAGTATTTTGAAGGAATTATTGAACTTGTGAATTTGAGAAATTGATTGAGATTGAGTATTAAAATGAAGCAGCTGTTGAGAAAAATTTTTAGAAGTGCTTTTTACAGGTATTCGAAGAACGGTTTTCTCAAAATACAGAGGAAACTCTGTCAAAATTTTTATCAAATTTGCGGAAAAATAAAATGGGCCAAAATTTCCAACTAGCTTTCAACTTAATTACATGTTTTAAATATTTATTAGAAATGCTCACCACTTATCAAAAAGAAAAAAATTGTTTTAAAATCCCTTGTAGGGTACTTAATGAGTTATCGGTAGGTGAAGTTTGGTAGTTCATTAGGTATTCTACGGGATCATGTTATGCCTTACAGAGGGGTAAGGTGTGACATACATTAATAACAAAATACATTACATGAGTTTCAATTTTACATGAGAAAATAAAAGTTAATTACAAAATATCAAAATAAAACCTAGTGTCCTACCAATGCACTGATGACGGTGAGGTGACACAGACACTATGTAGAGCTACAGAAGGTCTCACCCAGTTTGTGGTCTACTGGGCTCTCGGTCGATCTCTCCAGAACCTACACGTGGAAAAAAGCAATGCGCTAAGAAATAATGCTTAGTGGTGCCAATAATAGAATAAAAACAAATAACAGAAAATAAATATGCAGTGCATGTTCTGATATCTTATGTAGACAATTTTTTTTATCATTATTGGTAATCTTATTTATTTTGTACTTGTTATATTAATAATTTCATTAAATTTATTCATTTTCATTTTTTGGTTGCCCAAGTAACCTATACTGGATGACTGGACTAGATAAACAGGTAAACTGGCATTGGATATTAAGTACCTCGAGCCTTTACACTATTGGTCACATATGTATCTCCCGGTGTGCAACAAAATAGCTAATAAGCTGTAATAACATTAGGCACAAGGCCAAGTATCATCAAAATGTTAGAATGGCTAAAAGCCGTAAAATCACAGAATGGCATAATTCCATGTGCAGTACTGCTAACTGAACCCTATTGGCATGCCAACCTATCCAAACCAATCTTGCTAAGTGTACTAGGGCATGTTACACTTTTAAATTTCGCAATTCTTAAAATTAAAGTTTAAGTATTACTATTCATTTCATTTGTCAACTAAAATGTTGACTTTTGTATAGACAATAGGTACATTGGTTCTAATACTCTCAACATGCCACATTTTGCATTCTAAAATTGTTGGTATTGGTTGCCAATACCATTTCTAAGTTTAGTGTTAGTTATTCAAAATTTTCAGATTTCAAGCCTCATATTTACTATTCCATTGGTCATTTATACAGTAGGAATTTAGAAAATTTGTCTCCATGAAAGTTGTTCCTTATTTTGTCTAGTTACATTTCCTTTTTTTGAATTACTCTATTTGGAGTTTTGTATCTCAAGTTATGGCCTAAACACCATAACTGGCCGGATTAGACAGAATCCAAAATTTTAGGCAAAACTAGTTCTACCAGATTTGGTAGCCTAAGTTTGATTGGCAATTTGACTAGGTTATGGTCAGAATTTGGATTTTGTTTCTGAATAAAAGTTGTAGGTCTATGTCTCAGCTTTCTGCTGGTAAAATTTCAGGTCAATTGGACCTTTATACACTGAGTTATGACCAAATGAATAGACGCTATTCATTTCATCATTTTGCCCAAGGAGAAATGCAGGTCACCCGGATTAGGGCAATTTTTAGGTCAACTTGGTTTGGTTTTCTAGGCAGAGTTTCTATACCAAAGTTGTGCCATTATGTGTCTAGTCTCATGTCTAATTGGCCTTGTACCAATTGAACCTCTACAACTCCATTTATAACTGCCCAAACCTGTTGGACTCATGCTCAGTCCTAAAAGTCAGCCAAGGCAGCTCACCCATACACAAATGCCAAGCCTCATCTCACTTCATTTCCTCATCATACACATTCAAATGGTCACTAATTGACCATTACAAGGTTAATGAACCATCACATGAGCAAACCCTAGAATTGTTCAAGTGTCTAATTTTTTTCATTTCATGCATGCACAATTCTTGCATTTCACTTACTTAATTATGTTCAATACCCCATCCACTACAAAGGCTGCTCATAACCATTTTTCTACCAAGCAAAATCATCAAACCCTAGCTAACCCTAGCTACCAAAAATTGTAAGTTGCACACACACACTTGTTTGCTTTATTTCCTTATATTTCCTACACAATTCATGCCATTGAACATGAATTAAAGCAAAAGGAGTAAGAGTTGGACACTAACCTTGTTGAAGCAAAATTTCAAGCCAACTAAACTTGCTTTTCCCTTCCTTTTATGGCTGCCTAGAGGATATTCAAGTTGCTAGGTAAATTTTTTGTGACGCTAGGTAAGGGTTTCAAGTGAGATTTGGTGAGGTTGGGAGCTTGGGTGAGCTTTCATGGAGGAAATGGCTATGGGAGAAGAGGGAGACGGCTGGATTGGTTTGGAGCAGCTGATGACCCTTTTTTTGTTTATTCTTATCTCATTTTATTTATTTTAAATGGGCTTGATTAATTGTAATTAGTGGTAAGTGTTTAATGACATCATGGTGATGTCATAATTAGCTTTTTATCTCATTTTCTCTTGTTTTCTTCTCTAATCATTTTTAATTTAATTTTTAGTAATATTTATTCACATTTTGTATCATAATAATTATTTACTTAACTGGACAAGTCGGCTAAAAATCACCTCTGAAGGCAAAATGACCAAAATACCCTCTGTTTGGCTTAACAGACCAAAATTGTCTGTACTGATTAAAAAATTTTTCTAATCATTTTCTTGGCATTCTAATGCCATGAAACCCTCAATGAATCTTCTCTGGAGTCCCAAAAATTATTTTATGAATTTTCCCCCGGGTCTAGGGCTCTTAGTTGCGAGGATCGCAACTTTCCACTGGGTTACCCATCGTTAGGGCACCGGCTCATTTAACTTGGTTGTATTTTATTTCTAAAATTTAGTTTAAATATTTTTCTGGACGTTCTAGCTATCCGGACTAACACTGGTCATTGGAATAGTAGAATATACGAAGTTACTACAGGGAGAGTGTTATAGCTATGGTCACTTTCTGGGCATGATTCCTAAATGAAAAATGTGTCATTTTGTATCTAGCTTCATTCCCAAATTGGCCTCACACCAATTGGGTTAATAAATTTTCAGTTTTGGTCCCTGAAAGGGACCTTGGTCATGCTGCCTACAGAATAACCACATCCAATCTGAATTTTAATTTGGTTCTAACACTTCCAACACACCACAATTGGTCATACATGACCATATTTCAACTCAAGCAAGGTCAAACTCATCATTTGACCAATTCTCAAAATTTTATCTCCCAAACCCTAGGTCCAAAACCCTAACTTCCATGTTTAGCTCATTTGTTGAATTCTAAATGCATATTTAGTATTTATACCCTCATTCCCACTTAACTACTTCATTATTTACATCAAAATCACCCATTTCAACCCTAAACTACTGCTGGCCGAATTCATATATAGTCCTTCAACAATTGTTTTCTTTTCATTTTAGTTAAAATCTAAGCTAAAGTAACTCAAAACATGTATTTTTAACCATTAAATTTCAATTTTATGCTTACCTCAACTTGGAGTTTCCTCTTCCTCAATTCCTTCCTTTTCCTCTTTTCTTTTCTTGCTCAAGCTTTTTTTCAAGTTTAAATACAAGATTTAATGATGGAAGGTGGAGTTTCTATGGTGAGATTTTGAGTTTGATCAAGCTCAAAATGAGCTTTAATGGAGTTTTGGAGTGAGAGGAAGAGAGAAGTGAGAGTGCCGGCTCACTCTTGTAGAAGAAAGTGAGATTTTTTTTTTTCATTTTCTTTGTTTTTAAGTTTAATTAAACTAAATTGACTTGGTCAAAAATGGTGGGAAATAAAAATTGATTTTGACATCATATGTGATGTCATCAAAGTGATGAAATAAAACTTTTTCTTTTTTTTTCATTTATTTTTCTTTAGTTCTTTAATTTAATTCTGTATTCCAAAATTTTCTTTTCTCCAATTTTATTGGAAAGTTAGGTCAAGGGTCAGCTCTAGGGGTGAAGTGACCAAATTGCCCATCGCTAGTTTGACCCGGTTTGCAAATAATTCAATATTTCTTCTGGATCACTGACCTAATTATTTGACCTGCTTAATAATTCTTTTTTGTGATTTTCTCTTTTTCACTATGTTCACAATAGTCCTAAGGACCGCGGCGTCACATTTTACGGTTCAAAATTTGAGTTTAAATCGACCTCGTAGTCCTTCCCGAGAAGGTCACCCATCGTTGTGACTCTCGGCTCATTTAACTTCTTGTGTTCTGTTTTTCTTATTTATACTTAACTAATTGACAATTACTAATTATTTGTATTCAGGGCTTATCTAGTTGTCTTAGATGTGGTTCTAATCCCCTTAATTATCCGGACCGACACCGGTCACCGAAACAGTGAAATATACCAGGCTATGCAAATAGGGGTGTTACATATTGCTTCCTCAAAAGGGTATGGTAGGTGTTTAGGCTAGGGGCTAGGTAAATAACATGGGTAATTAATAAATTCTAAAGATAAACATAGGCTTCAAGTTGGCTATAAGGGATATACATTTTAATTAGGGATGGCTAAGGCTTAGTGAGGCTATATCAAAGAATGCCTTAATCATTTCTTCATCAAGCATATGCTAGGATTTCGCCTTGATAGGTCTAAGAGATATGTTCTAGAGCTAGTGAGGCATTTTTAGGTTTGCTTGTATTTCAAAAATTATTTTCCTAATTTTACAAGTTCAATGTGAAAAATTAATAGTTATGAAGAGGTTTAACTAGTCTAGTTCCATTAAAGAGATTAGTTTCTTCACAAATAACATGTTAGAATCCCTTTTTGGCTATCTAGATACATTCATTCCTCTATCCTGCGGAGTCCAATTATTAGCTTACTAGAATTTGGTTATAGTGCTAAGTTTCACAATTTTTCAAAAATTTTCAAAAATTTTGATACACAAGAATAATGTAGCTGAATTTAAACAATGTAATACGTGCAAATGTAATGATATGCAATGCACTTGTATCTCCCCCAAACTCAAATCAGACATTGTCCTCAATGTTAAAATAATATGCAAAAGCAGAGAAAATGTACGAAGATTATAAGGAAGCATATTATTTATTAAGCATGGAAAATTTTTGGACATAAAGCAAATAAAAGAGACCTATGATTGCAGTTTAAGACGAAGGCATGTAAGATATTATAATAAAGATCCTATCCTATAGTCCTAGGTCTAAAAGGTCTCTAATGATGATGATGGTGATGTTGGCTCCTCTTCCTCCTCATCTAGCTTCTCCATTAGCATGTTTAATTTGTTGTGTGCTTCCTGGAGGCTGTCCTCGATAGCTCGCATCCTGTTGTTTATTGTAGTCTCCATGTGCTTTAGGCATGCGAGTACCTGGTCTGTAGGTGGTGGTGTATATGGAGGCACTCGATTAGGGGATTCCTGAAACATTGGCTCTTGGCCTTCTTCTTGAGGTTGTGAAGTCTCGCCAAGTCCCTCTCACGCTTCGTCTCTCCGAGGGATGGTGTTCCCTTCGGCATCCACCAAGTAGTATGTGTTGCCCACCTTCTTACATATCCCCATGGATATACAGATAGTCTGATATATTCTTGACATTCCAGTGACAAAGCGTAGCCTATGGTGTCCTGGAACGAAGCCAAAGTGGAGGGAAATGGTTGTGACAAGGCCACCAAGCAGATGTGCCTGGTAGACTGTTGATAGAGGCGTCAAAGATGGTTGCATAAAAAGAAGCCAGTGCTACTGTTTGCTAGTTTTTCAACCACAGCAAGTGCATGGATCGCTAACAAGTAATAAAGTGATGAGCAGAGTATCGTTCCCACGAGGACTTTGTTTAGCAAGTAACAATTTACACATAAATTTTGACTATCTAGGCTATCAAATAATTAGGGAATGAAGTTTGTTAACTTTAAACACTAGGATGGTAAGCTTAAAACGAATTATCTATCTTGGAACAATTATGGAATTACGATTTCACACTTGAATCTTACCAGGGATGTTATCTAGTTTAGTTACTGGATTGAGGGTCATTTTCCTTGATGGAAATCAATCCTAAGCTATCCTAAATCCTCTCTCAAGGCATCTAGGGTGTATCTTAATTAACTCAAACCCTACTTTCATGGCGATTAAATTAATTAAAATCCTTTAAGATTTTTGACTAATTTTGAACATTCACAAAGGTATCAGCCTATGTCTTGGTCAGAATTCCTGAGTTCAAGATCTGATTTTCTAATGTTAATCTTCACCTTTCAGTCCTTCAATTAACATCTACAATCATGGCTAAATGGGTACCAGCACATAGCATGCATTAAGTTCACAAGAAATTAAATCAAGAAACGAATCTCAAATCCAATAAATAAAACTTAGTGTTCATCCATAATAATAATTACAAGAGCTACTCTCCCAAATCCAGAATAAGAAAACTACTCGCTCATGGTGAGTTCAGCAACATCATGATAAAAGATAAAAACAATAAAAATGCAACTTATGCAGAAGAAGTGGGAAAAACAATAAAGATTTGTCTAGGGAGATGAGACGAAGGAATCGAAGAGAGTTTGCAGCTTTGATCTTATTGAGCTTCAGCTGAAAAACTTCTTTTGGTCCTGATGTAGAGCCTGATAGTAGCAGCCTTCAGTACCAATCCCAATGACGATCTTTGATGACGACTGTCAATCCCCTTTTCCTTGTGTTTTCTTTTCTATTTATATTGGGGTTAGGTTATTTTTGAGTCTAACAGACTTTAGGAGTTTCGTTTTTATCAGAAAATAGGAGGGGAATTCGAGTTATAAAACTGGCTACAACATAGTACATGGCCCGTGTGTCACTACACGGGTCCCGTAATGTAGGGCCATGTAAATTGCTAGAGGAGAATTGCGTAATCTTGTTTTGGTACAGAAAGTTACACGGGTCTGCGCCAACTACAAGGGCCTGGTTACACGGGCCGTGTACTATTGTTCCCATAAGGTTCTTCAAGCTTGCGCTCGGTAGAGACTTACACGGGTCCCTGCAAATTACATGGATCTACTTACATGACCCGTGTACTTGTGTTTCTCATCGATTCTCTTGGCTTTCTTCTGGCAGAGAGTTACACGGGTCAGGGGCTTGGTTGACACTCCTCCAAGCTTTCCTTTGCACTCCTATACATCTGAGGCTTCACCCAAACACTTGAAATGATGTAGAAAATATGGAATTAAGGGCTTTACAATAGAAATTACTAAAACTAATGAAATCAATTATTATGCATGGAAATACTTGCCTAAATGCTATGAAATAATATGCAAATGTGCTTAAAAACATCTATAAAATTCAAGTGTATCAAATAGCCCCAAACTCAAACTTTTGCTTGTCCTTAAGCAAAACAAAACTATGTTTTAAAATAAATTTCAAGGGATACTTAGGAATATAACCATCAATTTAATAAGCATAGAATTGAACTCCTCCAACCTTCATTCCAATTTCCCTCTTTCAAGGCATAAGGGTTCTAACAGCTGCCTATTTAGAACTTCACCTATTTTCATGGTGTTTCGACTAATTATTCCTCTATACAAGATCATTAACAAGCCACAAATAACCTATTTTATCGGGATAGATTTGAGAAATACTAACTCTCCCAAATTTGCCTTTTTGTGAGTGATTGTGATAAAGTAATTCAATTCCAACTCTAGAGGCATATCTCAATTTTTCTATCTCTACTAATATAGCATGCACTTTTCAAAAGATCAAAAGGTCTTTGAAAGGGTTGTAATAGGGCTAGAGGGATAATGACTTAGTTGCCAATGAAAGATTTTTAGGGAATGCAAATATGAGGATAGCATATTGGTATGCATAAAATCCAAGTATACTAAGTTCGTTTCTACATATTTTGCATGGAGAGGAAGGGCTTTTTGCTTTTTATAGTACCAAGCATGCTTCCATGATACTTATCTTGGGACTTCTTCTCTTTTTCCCTTTTGTCCTCTCCCCCAAAGTCATTGCTTTTGCTGGGTTAGAAAGGCAGATTTTTCTTAGAATTTCAATTGCACACTCGCATTCTTTCTTGAGTTCCACATTCCTCTCTCTATTTTCTTTATGCATTTTGCTTCCTCAAAAGGGTATGGTAGGTGTTTAGGCTAGGGGCTAGGTAAATAATATGGGTAATCAATAAATTCTAAAGGGTAAACATAGGCTTCAAGTTGGCTACAAGGGTTATACATTTTAATTAGGGGTGGCTAAGGCTTAGTGAGGCTATGTCAAGGAATGCCTTAATCATTTCTTCATCAAGCATATGCTAGGATTTCGCCTCGATAGGTCCAAGAGACATTTGGTGAAGCATTTTAGGTTTGCTTGTATCTCAAAAATTTTCTCCCAGTTTTGCAAGTTCAATGTAATAAATTAATAGTTATGAAGAGGTTTAACTAGTCTAGTTCCATTAAAGAGATTAGTTTCTTTATAAACAACATGTTAGAATCCCTTTTTGCCTATCTAGATATGTTCATTCCTCTATCCCGTGGAGTCCAATTATTAGCTTACTAGAATTTGGTTATAGTGCTAAGTTTCACAATTTAAAGTTCAAAATTTTTCAAAAATTCTCAAAAATTTTAATACACAAGAATAATATAGCTAAATTTAAGCAATGCAATGATGTGCATGCAATGATATGCAAATGCAATAGTATTCCCAAAACTCAAACCAGACATTATTCTCAATGTTAACATAATATGCAAAATCAGAGAAAATGTATAAAGATTATAATGAAGCATATTATTTATTAAGCATGGAAAATTTTTTGACATAAAGCAAATAAAAGAGACCTATGATTATAACTTAGGACTAAGGTATGTAAGATATTACAATCAAGATCCTATCCTATAGTCCTAGCTCTAAAAGGCCTCTGATGATGATGATGGTGATGCTGGTGATCCTTGCTCCTCAACCTCCTCATCCTCCTCATCTAGCATGTCCATTATCATGTTCAGCTTATTGTGTGCTTCCTGGAGGCTATCCTCGATAGCTTGCATCCTGTAGTATATTGTGGTCTCCATGCACTGCAGGTATGCGAGGACTAGATCTGTCAGTGGTGGTGTGTATGGAGGCACTCAAATGGGGGACTCTTCGAACATCCACTCTTGGCCTTATTCTTGGCGCTGCAAAGTCTCGCTAGGTCCCTCACTTGCTTCATCTCTCCAAGGGATGGTGTTCCCTTTAGCATCCACGAAGTAGCCTTTGTTGCCCACCTTTTTACATATCCTCATGGATATGCAGATAGTTTGATCAATTCTCGACGTTCCAGTAACAAAGCACAGTCTGTGATGTCCTGGAACGAAGTCGAAGTGGAGGGCAATGGTGGTGACAAGGCCTCTAAGCACAATGTGCCTAGTAGACTATTGAAGAGGCATTACAGATGGTTGCACAAAAAGAAGCCAGTGCTGTAGCAATGTCAAGTTACCATGCACTATAAGAAAAATAGCTCACTAGCGTTGATAATGCTAAGGCTACCACCACGGCCCATAATGGTGTGGGCGGCAAACCGATGCATATATCGCAGTGCTAGACTAGTGATTCCTGTGGATTTAGATTTGCTAAAGTTGTACGGCTCTGTGTTCAGGGCAATGGAATACTAGAAGTTGATGTTATTGTACAGCATGTGGTTCCTTGGAATCTCTTGGTGGCCGGCACTGTCAAAGCCAAAGATGGCATTGAACTCATCCATGTTCATTACCTGGTCGACACTAAGGAGGCAAAACTCAATCCTGCTCCTGTCCTCTCTGTTAGTGAGCCATAAGGTGGCCTTGAAGCTACCCAAAAATTCTAGCATGGTGTCTTTGTAGGCTGGGAATCTGAGTTGGGCGAACCTTATCCACCCAATGCTGTTAAGTAGCCCATTGATTTCATCTTGCAACCCCATTTGCTCCAAAAGTGGAAAATCCATGTACTTGGTGGAGCTTATTTTTTGGGCGTGGAGCCGAGTGCACATTGCTTTATGGGCATCATCACGAAATCCCCAAAGAATGGAGATTTTGGGTTGTGGAGCGAGTTGTGGCTGTGGTTGCGTTGGACGAGGGGCTTGTTGGGATGGTTGGGGAGTGGCTACCCTCATTCTTGGGCGTTGCATTGGAGGCTAGGGTAGAGAAGGTGAGGATTCTCCTCTTTGCCTTGAAGAAGAGCCAATCCTTCTTACAGATCTCTTCGCAGCTGCCATGGATGGGTTTTTGGAAAGGAGAAGAGTAGGATTTTGATGAAGGGAGATGAGATTTGAGAGGTTTTTGTAGGCTAGGAAGGGAGGAGATGAAGGATTTTGTGTTTATGAAGGCTTTTAATGCTAGGGGTATATTTAAAGAGTCGTTAAGACTCTTCGTTTCGTGCGTTTCACACCCCAAGAGTCGCGTCTGTGATGAAATACACAGGTCATGTATCACTACATAGGTCCCAACATGTAAGGCCGTGTAAATTTTTGCCCAAAATTTTCAAAATCTGTCGTAGTACATGGCCCATGTAAATGAGCTCTGAGACCTGTGTAGCTTTCTGTTTCTTCAGTTTTTTTACTGGATATGTTACACGGCCCGTGTCAAATATAAGAAGGCCCGTGTAACTTTCTGGCTCTAAGTCATTCAGCTGGAGACATTACACGGTCCGTGTAAATTGGTCTATGGACCCGTGTAACTTTCTGTCTCCCAAAGAGTTGAAAATGCATGAAATTTATGGACTTTCAGAAAGTTACACGGAGCGTGCAAAACCATTACACGACCCGTGTAATATTCTAATTTTTCAAATTCTTATCAAATGAAAAATGTTTATCATCACAACACATGAAATGGATGTAAGGTTTAGCAATAGAGCTACTTCCCTGGTTTTGTCTAATTTTTCCTTTTGTGGTTTTGACTTGGTGATTCCTTTCCTCTCTTGATCTCTACTCCCCTCTTCCAAAAAGTCCTACAAAATGAAATGTTAATGAGTACGAAACAAAAATCAATATGAAAAAGAAAAAGAAGAAAAAGGAAAAGTTCAGAAAAACTTTTGGGTTGCCTCCCAAAAAGCATTTGTTTATAGTCTTCAACTGGACTTTGCTTGTTTATGATCTGCTGGTAGGATGGTCGAGGGTGCAATTGACTCACATTTCTATGGGTTCTCCCTGAAAGTAAGGCTTCAGCCTTTGTCCATTGACCTTAAATGCACCTGAGGTTTCGCTCCACACTTCTACTGCTCCATGTGGGAAGACTTGGGTGACCTTGAAAGGTCTGGACCATCTTGATTTAAGCTTCCCTGGAAAGAGCTTCAATCTAGAGTTGAATAAGAGGACAAGATCTCCTTCTTTTATTCTTTCCTTACTATGTGCCTGTCATGCCATCTTTTGGTTTTATCCTTAAAGATTTTGGCATTTTCTTATGCATCCTGTCGGATTTCTTCCAACTCATTCAGTTGCAGGAGTCTTTTCTCACTAGCAGCTTTGAGGACAAAGTTTAGGATCTAAATTGCACAGTAAGCTTTATGCTCAAGTTCAATAAGGAGATGACATGATTTTTCATAAACCAGTCGGAAGGGTGTTATGCCAATTGGGGTTTTATATGCAGTACGGTGTGCCTATAGTGCATCATCTAGCTTCATGCACTAGTCCTTCCTGGATCTGTTTATAGTTTTCTCTAGAATCTGCTTCAGTTCCCTATTTGAGATTTCTACTTGACCGTTGGTTTGAGGATGATAAGGTGTGGCCACCTTATGAGTCACTCCATACTTTTTCAGTAGTGTTTCAAATTGTTGGTTGCAGAAATGACTTCCTCCATCACTGATTATTGCTCGTGGTGTGCCAAATCTTATGAAGATGTTCTTCTTAAGGAACCTTCTGACTACTCTAGCATCGTTGGTTAGTGTTGTAATTGATTCTGCCCATTTTGATACATAATCAACTCCAAACAGAATATACTTGTTTCCTCGAAAAAAGGGAAATGGGCCCATGAAGTCTATTCCCCATACATCAAATAATTCTATCTCAAGTATACCATGCAGTGGCATTTCATTCCTTCTTAAACTATTACTTGTTCTTTAGCAATGATCACAAGCTAGCACAAAGGATCTTACATCCTTACACAAATGTGGCCAGTAAAACCCTGCTTGTAAAATCTTCGCTGCGGTTTTTGAGGTGCCAAAATGTCCTCCATATAGTGATGAATGGCAGTGATAAATGACACTTTTCATATCTTCCTCTAGTATGCATCTTCTTATTTGTCCATCATTACATCTTTTGTACAGTAAAGGTTCCTCCCATAAGTAATATCTCACATCATGTAGGAATTTCTTCCTTTGTTGATAAGTCATGTTTGGAGGCAGTACCCTGCATACAAGAAAATTAACAAAGTCAGTGTACCATGGAGCCTTGAAGAAAGCAAGTAATTGCTCATCAAAAAATGAATCATCGATTAGTAAATCTTCAAAGTCCTCTATGTACTCCAATTTTAGTCTGGAAAGATGGTCGACTACTACGTTTTTGGATCCTTTTTTATCTTTTATTTCAAGGTCAAATTCTTACAGGAGTAGAATCCATTGAATCAGCCTTGATTTTGCTTCCTTCTTATTCATAAGGTACCGGATTGTAGCATGATCTATGAATACAATAACTTTTGACCCAATGAGGTAAGATCTGAATTTGTCCATTGCAAACACCACTGCTAGGAATTCTTTCTCTGTGGTGGCATAATTGATTTCGCATTATCGAGTGTCTTGCTAGCATAATAAATAGCATAGAGGTTTTTATCTTTTCTTTGCCCGAGTACTGCTCCAACTGCAAAGTCACTTGCATCGCACATCACCTCGAATGGTAGCTCCCAATTTGGTGGTTGCATTATTGGTGCTGATATCAAGGCTTCTTTGATCCTGTTAAAGGAGATAAGGCAATTTTCATCAAAATTAAAGGGAAGATCTTGACCTAACAAGTTAGTAAGTGGCTTAGCTATTTTGGAAAAGTCCTTGATGAATCTTCTGTAGAATCCTGCATGTCCCAAAAAGCTTCGCACTCCCTTGACTGATGTCGGTGGTGGCATGTTTTCAATGATTTCAATTTTTTCCTTATCAACTTCAATTCCTCTTTCTGATATCAAATGTCCCAGAACTATGCCTTCCCTTACCATGAAATGGCATTTTTCCCAATTTAGGACCAGGTTTGATTCATCACATACGTTAGATAAATTAGCTAGGCAATCATCAAAAGTAGTTCCATAGACAGAAAAATCATCCATAAAAACTTCCATGATATCTTCAATATAATAAAAAAAGATAGCCATCATGTATCTTTGAAAGGTAGTAGGGGCATTACAAAGACCAAAAGGCATTCTCCTATATGCAAATGTTCTATAGGGGCAAGTGAATGTTGTCTTTTTTTGGTCTTCTGGGTGAATAGGAATTTGACAGAATCCCGAATACCCATCTAGATAATAGAAATAAGAGTGTTTTGCTAACCTTTCTAACATTTGGTCAATGAAGGGGAGAGGGCAATGGTCCTTTCTGGTAGCACTGTTCAATTTCCTATAATCTATGCACATTCGCCAACTAGTGACTATCTAGTAGGGATTAGTTCATTGTTTGCATTTTGAATAACAGTTGTCCCACCTTTTTTAAGAACTACATATACTTGACTAACCCATTTACTATCAGAAATTGCGTATATGATACCTGCATCTAATAGTTTTAAGCTTGACTACTTCTTTCATGTTTGGGTTAAGTTCTCTTTGATGTTCGATTATTTCTTCCATCTATGCATGCAAATCAAAGGGTTGATTCCCTTCAGGTCTTCTATTTTATACCCTATGGCTTTGCTATGGATCCTAAGTTCCCTTAACAATTTTTCCTCTTCTAGCTTAGACAGGCTAGCATTGATTGTAACAGGATATTTAGAATTTGAGTCCAAAAATACGTACCTTAGTGAGGAGGGGAGTGGTTTAAGCTCTACCTATTTGGCATTTTCCTGGAGCTTACCTTTGGTTTGTTCCTCATTCAACTCCTCCATCTCAGAAGCCTTGGCTAATGGTAGGGATGGATGAGCTGCTAACTATTGTGCACAGGCTGCTATTTCTATATTTTCATCATCCACTGTCAGGCTGTGCACAATACATGCTTCAAGAGGATCTTTAGGATGTGTCTCGTAAAATTCCTTTTCAACTTATTTGTCAATTATGTCAACCTTGAAGCATTCATCAGGTTCAAATTTGTGTTTCATTGTGTTGAACAAGTTGAACTCCACTTCTTCTTATCCTACCTTAAGAGTTAGTCGACCATTTTTTATGTCTATGATGGCTCCGGTGGTTTCCAAGAATGGTCTTTCCCAAGATGATAGGAATTTATACATCTTCTTCCATCTCAAGGACAACAAAGTCCACTGGAATGAAGAATTTGCCCACTTTAATAGGAATGTTCTCAAGTATACCCACAGGATATTTAATAAATCGATCAGCCAATTGCAATGAGACCATTGTGGGCTTCAGTTCTCTGATCTCCAGCTTTTTTCATGTTGATAGAGGCATTAAACTGACGCTTGCCCCAAGATAGTAGAGGGCATTGTCTATTTTCTTGTTGCTAATGAGGCAAGGTATGGAGAAGCTTCCTGGAACTTTCAACTTTGGAGGCAGTTTATTTTGTAGAATGGCACTACATTCCTCTGTTAGAGCTACTGTTCCATAGTCATCTAGCTTTCTTTTCTTTGACAGAATTTCCTTAAGAAATTTGGCATAAGATGGCATCTGAGAAAGTGCTTCAGTGAAAGGGATGTTGATGTAAAGTTTATGTAAAACTTCCAAAAATTTCCCAAACTGCTTATCTAATTTGGCTTTCTGAAATCTCTAAGGAAAAGGTAGGGGATGCTGGTATGGCTCTAGTAATTTCTTTGTCTTCCTTACTTCCTCTTCCTGATCTTTCTTAGCTTCTTCCTCCTTTTTCTCTGCTTGGCCTTCAGATTTTTCTATGATTTCCTCTGTCGGTTCTACCTCTAGTTGTACTAGAGTTTTTCCACTCCTCAGTGTAACTCTCTTACAATGCTTTCTTGGGTTCATTTCTGGTTGGCTAGGCAATTTGCCAGCAACCTTACTTGAAGAACTTGCTTGTTGAGTGATTTGATTCTCTAGCATCTTGTTATGAGTAGCAAGTTGGTCCATTCTAGAAATCAGTTATTTAATCAATTCAGTTTGTTTTTGTTGAGCTACTAGGAATCCTTTCATCATGGTTTCCATGGTCATTTTCAGTTTAGCTTATTGAGGTTGCAATGGCTGTGCAAAGTTTTGACCTCTGTTCTGAAATCCAGGGGGTGTTGGTGTTAGTAGTATGCCCTAGAGCATATCATTTAGTATGTATCTTGTACATGTTTTTATTAATAAAAGGCATTTCCACTTTTCCGTTTACATAATATATTTATGTGTAATAGAAAAGGTCCATTGATATTTTGTTAGAAATTCTATTCTTAAGTTGTTAAAAATATGAGTGACAGTATTTCTAGTACAAAGTATCATAAATAGGTTCACAATCGAGGATACTACATAATAAGGACATGACTTATCCAAAAAGATTGTATTCAAGTTTGTTCCCAAGTTATTTATATGAGATATAAATAAGATGGAATGGTGAGTCTCATGCCATATGACAAACATGATAGGCACTTATAAATAATAAGTAGGCCGAACCAGTGACACTTATGACAAGCACATGGAGTTTACTCTTGTCAATGTTTTATCATAAATCATATCAGTGCATATAATCTTTAGACCTGAGATAGCACAGGTATCTTGTATATAGATAGTTTGAGTTTGATATTGCTTTCATACTTGTACTGTGTATGGGTATATGGGCATGTGTTGGCTCCTACTAGTTATATATGGAGGTAGGTGTTGATCAAGATGAAATCTGTTCCTCTAAGTAAATAGAGATAAAATTCTATGTTCATTTAATTGTTCTTGATGTTTCAAGTTCCTGGCCAGGACAGATAGATTTAATCAAAAAAGAGTTTCTGATGAGAAAATTTTTTTAATAAAAAACTAGAATTAAAAGAGAACATAATATTTATAGCAAATGGAGTTTGACATAAACCATGACTCCAGCTTAAGTTTGGATTTTGTAACAGAGAGATTCTAGTGCATGGTAACATATGATCATAGGTTCATTTAAGGTAAACCTTATTACTAATTGGGTGGCCATGGCATGCTATGCTAGTGAAGGAACGGAAGCGTGAAAAACACAAGTTTATACCATTGAATTCAAAAATTTTCACCTAGGGTCACATGCATCATGCAAGATTTATTTTTATCTATTTGATTTCAATGATAAACAACATATTAAAACTCTTTTAATATGTTTTTGGATCTGTATTTGCCATTTAAGATTTTAAAATTAATCAGATTAATTTTAGAACCCTAGATTAAATCAAGAACGATTACACTAACCTCTTGATGCCTTCGCAATGCGTTCTGCGCTTTAAGATTTGTCTTCAGGACACCAAATGTTGTCCTCTAGCTTGTCCACACCAAGAACACCTATGGCAGCCCTTGAACAGCTTCTAAAGCTTTTTCTATTAATTAGAAATTCAAGTTCTGCCTTTTAAGAGATTAGAGATGTAAACAGGACACTAGAAACAATTTCTAGCGTTCTTGATTCAAGAGATTGATGGCTAATCTCTTTGAATTGATGAGAGATGAAGAAGAATAGATGAAAACCCTCAAAGTGGCGTGACAAAGGAGAGGAGTGGCTGCTAGTTGCTTTTTCTTTTCATAACAACACTTAAATAGCTAGGTTAACACATTAAACCCTTGCCACATGTCACCCTTTGATTAGCTCTAGGTTTAAGTGACCCAATCACATTGTGCCAAGTGTCAAACCTATATTTAATCTTGATTTTAATCATCTTACATGATTAAAAAACATTTGGCAAGCTTATGTGTAATCCCATGTGTCACCATCTCATGGTGCCACGTGTCACACTGTGAAATGACCAAAATGCCCCTGTGTCTTAATTTTGAGTTCTTAACCCAAAATAATTATTTTTCTTCTTCTAATTAATTTATATCAAATATAAATTAATTAATTAATCTCTATTAATTAATTTCTCATTAATTAAATTCATATTTAAACACTTTAAATATAAATTTAATTTATACTACACATCCAATAATCTAGATTTGGTTTCAAGTTATGCTAGGGACTTTGCAATTTAATTGCAAACCAAACATATTTAATTAATTAATTAAACTCTTTAATTAATTAATTAAATCATATTTAAATAGGTGATAGCTTGTGTATGTGTGTGACTTACTAGGCTCATCACTAATTGGCAATGAGACATGATATCAGCTCTTAATATCATCAAAACTCTTTCTTACCATAAATGATTTCTCTAAATCATTTTATGAACCTCATAGACCATGGTTAACACCTAGCATAGCATGCCATGGCCACCCAATTAGTAATAAGGTTTACCTTAAATGAACCTATAATCATATGTTACCATGCACTAGAATCTCTCATTACAAAATCCCAACTCAATTTGGAGCCATGGTTTATGTCAAACTCCATTTGCTATGAATATTATGTTCTCTTTTAATTCCATTCTTGATTAACAAGATTTTCTCATCGAAACTCTTTTCGAATAAATCTATCTGTCCTGGCCAGGAACTTGAAACATCAAGAACAATCAAATGAACATAGGATTTTATCTCTATTTACTTAGAGGAACAGATTCCATCTTGATCAACACCTACCTCCATATATAACTAGTAGGAAACAACAGATGCCCATATACCCATACATAGTACAAGTATGAAAGCAGTATCAAACTCAAACTACCTATATACAAGATAACTGTGCTATCTCAGGTCTAAAGATTATATGCAATAATATGATTTATGACAAAATATTGACAAGAGTAAACTCTATGTGCTTGTCATAAGTGTCACTGGTTCGGCCTACTTATCATTTATAAGTGCCTATCATGTTTGTTATATGGCATGAGACTCACCATTCCATCTTATTTATATCTCATATAAATAACTTGGGAACAAACATGAATACAATCTTTCTGGATAAGTCATGTCCTTATTATGAAGTATCCTCGATTGTGAACCTATTTATGATACTTCGTGCTAGAAATATTGTCACTCATATTCTTAACAACTTAAGAATAATATTTCTAACAAAATATCAATGGACCTTTTCTATTACACATAAATATATTATGTAAACGGAAAAGTGGAAATGCCTTTTATTAATAAAAATATGTACAAGATACATACTAAATGATATACTCTAGGGCATACTACTAACAATCTCCCACTAGCACTAGAGCCATTCATTACAATATCTTAGACCTATCTTCTCAAGATGTCGGTCTAACTGAGTCTGTGACATAGGCTTAGTGAATGGATCAGCTGGATTTTCAGCTGATGCTATTTTCTGCATGGCTACATTGCCTCGCCCAACTATTTCTCTGATAATGTGGTAGCGCCTTTCTATGTGTTTAGATTTACGGTGAGACCTTGGTTCCTTAGCCTGTATGATCGCTCCATTATTGTCACGCAGTAGTGGAACCGCTGACCCAATGGAAGGAACTACTTTAAGTTCTCACGAACTTCTTTATCCAAACGACTTCCTTTGCAAAGATTCGATGTAGCAATATACTCCTTCAGAGTGGAATCTGCAATGTTCTGCTTGGAACTCTTCCAACCGATCGCACCTCCATTACAAATGAACACATATCCAGAGGTAGACTTTCTATCATCGATATCGATTGGAAATCGAATCAAGATAACCATCCGATTGCAAGTCTCCACCTCCATAAATCAAGAATAAATCCTTAGTTCTTCTCAAGTACTTAAGGATATTCTTGTGACTATCCATGTTCCAAACTCGATTGGATTGATACCTGCTAGTCAAACTAACAGCATATGCGATATTCGGCCTAGTACACAACATTGCATACATTAAACTTCCAATAGCCGAAGCATATGGAATCCTGGCCATCTTATCTCTTTCTTCAGGTGTCTTTGGAGACATCTCTTTAGAAAGATGGATACCATGTCTCACTGGTAACAATCCTCTCTTGGAATCAAGCATGTTAAACCTCTTTAACACCTTTTCCAAGTATAAACTTTGGGATAAACCAATTATTCTTTTCGCTCTATCTCTATAGATGTGAATCCCAAGAATATAGGTTGCCTCCCCTAAGTCTTTCATGGAGAATGTATTTGACAACCGTATCTTTATAGTCGTCAACATACCTGTGTCATTACCCATCAAAAGTATGTCATCCACATATAAGACAAGGAAAGTGATAGCACTGATCTTATATACACACGACTCATCCTCATTTTTTATAAAACCAAAGGATTTAATGGCTTCATCAAAACGAATGTTCCAACTCCTCGAAGCTTGTTTCAACCCATAAATGGATCGCTTTAGCTTGCATACCTTGGAACCATTTTGGGATTCAAATTCCTTAGGTTGTTCCATGAAAATGTTTTCTTCAATGTATCCATTGAGAAAAGTCGCTTTGACATCCATCCGCCAAAACTCATAATCATAGTACGCACTATTGCTAATAAAATCCTAATTGATTTAAGCATGGCAACAGAGAGAAAGTCTCCTCATAGTCGATTCCTTGCCTTTGGCGAAACCCTTCGCTACTAGCCTTGCCTTATAGGTCTCTACCTTTCCATCGTAACCAATTTTCTTCTTGAAAACCCATTTGTTCCCTATAGGTATAATACCTTCAGGTGGGTCAACAAGATCCCAAACTTGATTCTTATACATGGAATCAATCTCGGATTTCATAGCATCAATCCATTTTGAAGAGTCTATATCCGATATAGCTTCTTCATAGGTAAGTGGATCATCTCCATGATCTACTTCTTCATGAGTAGACAACTCTTGTTCTTCTTCATGAAGAAAACCATATCTCACCGTGGGTGAAATACCTGGTTGTTCTACGAGGAACAGTTGTAGATGTTTCATCAATGGGTATAGGTTGACTAGATGGATCTATATCCATCGATGCATTGGTTGGTCGAATTCTCCAATTCTAACTCTATTTGCCTTTCTTTGCCTCCTTCTTAAACAAACGTTGTTCAAGAAATGTGGCATCTCTACTTATCATAACCTTTTGTGAAGTAGGCAAATAAAAAAAATATCCAAAACTATCTTTTGGATATTTAACAAATTGACCTTTTTCTGATCTGGTCTCCAATTTATCAGTGTTGACTTTTGATATAATTTGGACAACCCCAAATCTTAACATGCTTAAGACTTGGTTTTCTTCCATGCCATATCTCATAAGGTGTGGAAGAAACCGATTTTGATGGAATCCTATTCGAGAATATACAAAGCTGATTCTAATGCAAATCGCCAAAAGAAGATTGGCATATCAGTATAGCTCATCATACTACGTACCATATCCAATAGGGTATGATTTCTCCTTTCAGATACACCATTCAAGCGTATGCGTTCCTGGAGGAGTCAGCTGAGAAACAATGCCATGCTCTCTCAAGTATTCATCAAATTTAGTACTCAAATATTCACCTCCACGATTTGATCGAAGAGCTTTAATACTCTTTCCTGTTTGATTTTCTACTTCAGATTTAAATTCTTTGAACTTTTCAAAAGATTCATGTTTGTATTTCATCAAATACAAATACCCAAACCTTGATTTATCATCAGTAAAGGTAATAAAATAATGAAAGCCACATCTAGCCATTTCTTTAAAAGGACCACATACATCAACGTGTATTAGCTCCAAAATATTTTCACTCTTAGCCTGTCCAACAAAGGGTGATCTAGTCATTTTGCCACAAGGCAAGATTCACAAGTTGGAGTAGGCTCAGAGCCCAATGAGGATAGAATCCCCATTTTCTCCAGTTTTGCAATCCTATCTTCTGCAACATGACATAACCTTAAGTGCCAAATATATTTTGAACTTGAGTTGGTTTTCACCATGGCATTGTATTCATTTAGATTACTATACTCTGGCCAGTGGAAACACTTTCTTAATGACAATGGAAACACTTTCCTGTTGGCTATGGAAACACTTTCCTGTTGGCAGTGGAAACACTTTCCTTTGCCTCCATCAGCTTTAGTCTTCCTTTTCTGTTTAGCTATTTTCTTGGAAGGACCAGGAATCTGAGGTTTCTTTTTCTTATTGCCCTTCGTCTTGTTGGACTTTACAGGAGAAGAAGATGCAACAAAGCTACCTCTTTTCCTTTATTGCTGGCATATTCTTTTGGGCAATAACCAGCATGTTGAGTAAACGGCTAAGGTGCATTCTGTTTAGTCATATGGAAATTTGTCACAAAATTCCCAAAATACTCAGGAAGGGACTGAAGGATCAAATCCGTCTGTAGTTGGAAATCCATGTTGAAGTCAAGATGTTCCAACTGCTCAATCAGCCGAATCATCTTGTGGACATGATCCCCAACATTCGGTCCCTCAGACATCCTCAGACGGAATGGCTGTCTAGATATCGCATCCCTAGCATTCCTGTTGTGCTCACCATACAACTCTTATAGGTGAAGGAGGATCTCACTCGTACTCTGCATGTTCTCATGTTGCTTCTGTAACTCATTACTCATGGAAGCAAGCATGTAACACTTAGCTCTCATATCATGCTACTTCCACTTGTCCAAAGTTTCATGTTCCTCTTGTGTGGCCTCTGGAGGTAAGGGACCAGAACATTTGAATCTAGAACATATCCTATATGTTCAAGGTTCAGACAAGTTTCAAATTTCTTAGCCAATCGATGCAGTTAGGTCCTGTCAACCTATTGTGATCAAGTATGCTTGCAAGGATATTGGATGGTGGTGGTTGTTTTGTGCTCATTTTTATCGAGAAAATTAAGCGCAGAAAATAACCAGATTAATTAGTAAATGTATCATGTAATTAACCAAAATGATTATGGTCTTTTAATCAAATTGGTCCTCCCACTAACTTAGTGAATCCTACACTTCCAAAGTAAACGGAAATCCTAGTTGGATGGATTTCTAGTGGGTGATTGAATTCTTATAATTCTATTGATCATCCTCAGGTACATCCATTATTGGAATTACAATAAACTATAAGTGAGCAACTCTTTGCCCATCACATCTTATGTGAGGTTCAATCATTTACCTAACCCCTAATGCTCAAAATCTCAGGTACATCCATTATTGACTTATCTTGCATTAGTTAAGTTGATCCCATTGAGCCAGTAATTATGCAAATAATTTTAATGTCCTCAGGTACATCCAATATTGGCCACTAAACCATTTACATATTTACAACATCTCATGCTTAACAATTATTCTTAAGAAAATCTCTTAAATAAATTGCATCTTATGCAACTATTTAAAATTTCTTAAAATAATTGCCCCAATGGAGGGCCTATGTTATAATTACTTTAATTATAGCATTTCCAACTTAATCATTTGTTTGGAAGATTTTATGGTCATTCTATTTACTATTAAGGTCTCACTTTGCACATTATCCATTTAGCATGCATATATCATATAATCGCATACATTCCCATACATCTCATGCATTCATGGATAAGCAGTAAATATGGTATGATTATGGACTTTCTAAGGGATTCAATTCTGAGCCACCAAGAATTGAATCAGGGCATTCCTAGGTGCATTTCATTCATTCATTTTACAAGAGTTGCTGAAGGAGTACATAATCAACACTTGATCTTGAATTCCTCCCAATGGTCCCACCAATGCTCTTGACCTCCTTGAACTTCTTGCAATCCAATATTACATAGTAATCCTTGGCATACCAAGGCGAATTTACAAGAACTTAAATAAATGAAATTACAACCCAAAAATTATTACAAACTTAATAATACATGCCCAAAATAAATTAAAATAAATTAATTAATTTACAATCCCAAAGAAACATAAAAGAAATAAATCCAATCACATTGGTCTTTTATAGTCCATGATCATCCATCATGCATATAACTATTTAACAATTAAATAAAACATACATACTTAAATTAAATTGAATATCTCATATTCAACTTAAAAATCCAGATTTGAATATGATTCAAATAAATTTAAAAATTCAGATTTGAATCTCATTCAAACAACTTCAAAAATTCAGATTTGAATCACATTCAAACAACTTCAAAAATTCAGATTTGAATCACATTCAAACATTTTTTAAAAAATCAGATTTGAATCACATTCAAACATTTTTTAAAAAATCAGATCTGAATTTTATTCAATCAATTTTAAAAAATCAGATTTAAATATGATTCAAACAACTTTAAAAATTCAGATTTGAATCACATTCAAACAACTTTTAAAATTCAGATTTGAATCACATTCAAACAATTTTTAAAATTCTGATTTGAATCATAATTTAATTGTGTGATAAAAACTACTAATTAAACACTTTAATTAGTCAAAGAATAGGCCTTAGATCATACAACAATTGTAGAATTAAAAGCCAAACCTTAAACCACCCATGGAAGCCAAACCATGCACACCATTGATGGTGTTTTTCAAGTATGCGCCAACTTGCTTTGCAACCATCAATGAACTTTTGATCTCATTATCAAACACACAATTAAATCATATAATCAACAATCTAAATGGCAAATATAGTGGCTCTGATACCAATTGAAGGAATGGAAGCGTGAAAAACACAAGTTTATACCATTGAATTCAAAAATTTTCACCTAGGGTCACATGCATCATGCAAGATTTATTTTTATCTATTTGATTTCAATGATAAACAACATATTAAAACTCTTTTAATATGTTTTTGGATCTGTATTTGCCATTTAAGATTTTAAAATTAATCAGATTAATTTTAGAACCCTAAATTAAATCAAGAACGATTACACTAACCTCTTGATGCACTGCAGCGTGTCTGCGCCTTTGAGATTTGTCTTCAGGACACCAAATGTTGTCCCTCTAGCTTGTCCACACCAAGAACACCTATGGCAGCCCTTGAACAGCTTCTAAAGCTTTTTCTATTAATTAGAAATTCAAGTTCTGCCTTTTAAGAGATTAGAGATGTAAACAGGACACTAGAAACAATTTCTAGCGTTCTTGATTCAAGAGATTGATGGCTAATCTCTTTGAATTGATGAGAGATGAAGAAGAATAGATGAAAACTCTCAAAGTGGCGTGAAAAAGGAGAGGAGTGGCTGCTGGTTGCTTTTTCTTTTCATAACAACACTTAAATAGCTAGGTTAACACATTAAACCCTTGCCACATGTCACCCTTTGATTAGCTCTAGGTTTAAGTGACCCAATCACATTGTGCCAAGTGTCAAACCTATATTTAATCTTGATTTTAATCATCTTACATGATTAAAAAACATTTGGCAAGCTTATGTGTAATCCCATGTGTCACCATCTCATGGTGCCACGTGTCACACTGTGAAATGACCAAAATGCCCATGTGTCTTAATTTTGAGTTCTTAACCCAAAATAATTATTTTTCTTCTTCTAATTAATTTATATCAAATATAAATTAATTAATTAATCTCTATTAATTAATTTCTCATTAATTAAATTCATATTTAAACACTTTAAATATAAATTTAATTTATACTACACATCCAATAATCTAGATTTGGTTTCAAGTTATGCTAGGGACTTTGCAATTTAATTGCAAACCAAACCTATTTAATTAATTAATTAAATCATATTTAAATAGGTGATAACTTGTGTATGTGTGTGACTTACTAGGATCATCACTAATTGGCAATGAGACATGATATCAGCTCTTAATATCATCAGAACTCTTTCTTACCATAAATGATTTCTCTAAATCATTTTATGAACCTCATAGACCATGGTTAACACCTAGCATAGCATGCCATGGCCACCCAATTAGTAATAAGGTTTACCTTAAATGAACCTATAATCATATGTTACCATGCACTAGAATCTCTCTGTTACAAAATCCCAACTCAAGCTGGAGCCATGGTTTATGTCAAACTCCATTTGCTATGAATATTATGTTCTCTTTTAATTCCAGTTCTTGATTAACAAGATTTTCTCATCAGAAACTCTTTTCTGAATAAATCTATCTGTCCTGGCCAAGAACTTGAAACATCAAGAACAATCAAATGAACATAGGATTTTATCTCTATTTACTTAGAGGAATAGATTCCATCTTGATCAACACCTACCTCCATATATAACTAGTAGGAGCCAACAGATGCCCATATACCCATACATAGTGCAAGTATGAAAGCAGTATCAAACTCAAACTACCTATATACAAGATAACTGTGCTATCTCAGGTCTAAAGATTATATGCAATAATATGATTTATGACAAAATATTGACAAGAGTAAACTCCATGTGCTTGTCATAAGTGTCACTGGTTCGGCCTACTTATCATTTATAAGTGCCTATCATGTTTGTTATATGGCATGAGACTCACCATTCCATCTTATTTATATCTCATATAAATAACTTGGGAACAAACATGAATACAGTCTTTCTGGATAAGTCATGTCCTTATTATGAAGTATCCTCGATTGTGAACCTATTTATGATACTTCGTGCTAAAAATATTGTCACTCATATTCTTAACAACTTAAGAATAATATTTCTAACAAAATATCAATGGACCTTTTCTATTACACATAAATATATTATGTAAACGGAAAAGTGAAAATGCCTTTTATTAATAAAAATATGTACAAGATACATACTAAATGATATGCTCTAGGGCATACTACTAACAGCTAGGTGTTAACCATGGTCTATAAGGTGCATAAAATGATTTAGAGAAATCATTTATGGTAAGAAAGAGTTCTGATGATATTAAGAGTTGATATCATATCTCATTGCCAATTAGTGATGAGCCTAGTAAGTCACACACATACACAAGTTATCATCTAATTAAATATGATTTAATTAATTAATTAAAGAGTTTAATTGATTAATTAAATAGGTTTGGTTTGCAATTAGATTACAAAGTCCCTAGCCTAACTTGAAACCAAATCTAGATTATTTGATATATAGTATAAGTTAAATTTATATTTAAAGTGTTTAAATATGAATTTAATTAATGAAAAATTAATTAATAGAGATTAATTAATTAATTTATATTTGATATAAATTGATTAAAAGAAGAGAAATAATTATTTTGGGTTAAGAACTCAAAATTAAGACACATGGGCATTTTGGTCATTTCACAGGGTGACATGTGGCACCATGAGATGGTGACACATGGCATTACACATAAGCTTGCCAAATGTCTTTTAATCATGTAAGATGATTAAAATTAAAATTAAATATAGGTTTGACACTTGGCACAATGTGATTAGGTCAAATGTCTTTTAATCATGTAAGATGATTAAAATTAAAATTAAATATAGGTTTGACACTTGGCACAATGTGATTGGGTCAATTAAACCTAGAACCAATCAAAGGGTGACATGTGTCAAGGGTTTAAGTGGTGACCTAGCTATATAAGTGTTGTTATGAAAAAATAAAACATACAAGCTGCTGCTCCCCAGAGGTGCCACCACCCCTTGGTTGCCTCTCCCTTCTTTTCTTCTTCATCTCTCATTCATTCCAAGAGATTAGCAAACAATCTCTTGAATTAAAAATACTAGAAATTGTTTCTAGTGTCCTGTTTACATCTTTAATCTCTTAAAAGGCAGAACTTGTTTTTCTAAATAATAGAAAAAGCTTTAGAAGCTGTTCAAGGGCTACCATAGGTGTTCTTGGTGTGGACAAGCTAGAGGGACAACATCTGGTGTCCTGAAGACGCATCTCAAAGGCATAAGTACACTGCAGTGCATCAAGAGGTTAGTGTGTTTATTCTTGATTTAATCTAGGATTCTAAAATTAATTTGATTAATTTTAAAATCTTAAATGGCAAATACAGATCCAAAAAACATATTAAAAGAGTTTTAATATGTTGTTTATCATTGAAATTAAATAGATAAAAATAAATCTTGCATGATACATATGACCCTAGGTGAAAAATTTTGAATTCAATGGTATAAACTTTTGTTTTTCACACTTTCGCTCCTTCAGTTGGTGGTTTGTACCCTTGTTGCTTGTTTATTGCCTGGTTCTACTGATTGGACCATGAGAAATTTGGGTGGTTCCTCCATCCAGGGTTGTAAGTATTTGAATATGGATTGTTAGGCATCCTCTGGTTAAAGTTTCCTCTATTATTCACATAGTTCATCTGTTCTATGGGTTCATTGAAATTATTGTATTCTGAGCTCATGTATCCTCCTCCATAGCAGTCCTTGTGTTGACTATTTGTACCCAGTGCGTTGGCTTGCATTCTTTCGAGTTTCCTTGTGAGCTTATCAAACTGAGCATTTATCATGCTTAGGGCATCTACTTCTAGGACCCCTGTAGTTTTCCTTGCATTTCCTCTTTCATTTGACCACTCATAATTATGGTATGCAACCCTTTCTAGAAGTTCAAGTGCTTGTAGCACTGTTTTCTCCATTAGGTCACTCGCTGCAGCTGAATCAACTGTGCTCCTCATAGAGGGTAGTAGCCCATTATAGAAATTCTACACTAATAGCCAATCTTTTATGCCATGGTGCGGACATTCCCTCTGCAGGTCTTTATACCTTTCCTATGCGTCATAGAGTGATTCTCCTTCCTTTTGTCTGAAGGTGTTGAGTTCAAGCCTCAGTTTTACAGTCTTTGCAGGTGGAAAATACCTTGCTAGAAAAGCTTGAGATAGGTTTTCCTAAGTAGTGAATGTTCCAGCTGATTGAGAAAGTAACCACTTCCTTGCTCTGTCTCAAAGGGAGAATGGGAATGCTCTGAGTCTTATTGCTTGATCAGACACGCCATTCATCTTGAATATGTCACATAGGGCAAGAAAGCACTGGAGGTGATAGTGCGGGTCTTCTGTGGGTGACCCTGCAAACTGGGTTTGTTGAATCATTTAGAGCCATGCAGGTTTTAATTCAAAGTTGTTGGCTTCCACTATGGGTCTAGTGACACTGGGCTGAAATCCTTAGACAGATGGAGCTCCGTAATCTCTCAAGAGTCTTGGTCTGTCATTATTATCGGCCATGGTTGCAAGTTCAGGATCTCCTTGACCGTGCTCTTAATGTTTCCTTTCTCTCCTGATGGCTTTTAGAGTTCTGTCTATCTCCGGATCACAGTCCAAAATTTTTTCTGGCTTTGTTCTGGCCATATACCAGATCGGGCACCTAAGAGAAAAGAAAAGAAATACAACCAGCAAAATAAAAGTAAATAATAAATATAATTGCCTAAATCAGCTAAATTGTCTATCGCTTGATATTACCAAAGCCAAAATCCCCAGCAACGACGTCAAAAACTTGTTTGCTAGTTTTTCAACCACCGCAAGTGCATGGATCGCTAACAAGTAATAAAGTGATGAGTAGAGTATCATTCCCACGAGGACATTGTTTAGTAAGTACCAATCTATACAGAAATTTTGACTGTCTAGGCTATCGAATAATTAGGGAATGAAGTTTGTTAACTTTAAACACTAGGATGGTAAACTTAAAACGAATTATCTATCTTGGAACAATTTTAGAATTAGGATTTCACACTTGAATCTTACCAGGGATATTATCTAGTTTATTTACTGGATTGAGGGTCATTTTCCTTGATGGAAATCAACCCTAAGCTATCCTAAATCCTCTCTCAAGGCATCTAGGGTGTATCTTAATTAACTCAAATACTACTTTTGTGGCGATTAAATTAATTAAAATCCTTTAAGATTTTTGACCAATTTTGAACATCCACAAAGGTATCAGCTTATGTCTAGGTCAGAATTCCTAGGTTCAAGATCTTGATTTTCTAATGTTAATCTTCACCTTTTAGTCCTTTAATTAACATCTACAACCATGGCTAAGTGGGTACCAGCACATAGCATGCGTTAAGTTCACAAGAAATTTTCAATTAACATCTACAATAATGGCTAAGTGGGTACCAGCATATAGAATGCATTATGTTCACAAGAAATTAAATAAAGAAATAAATCTCAAATCCAATAAATAAAACTTGGTGTTCATCCATAATAATAATTACAAGAGCTACTCTCCCAAATCGAGAATAAAAAAAATGTTCGCTCATGGTGAGTTCAGCAAACATCATGATAAAAGATAAAAACAATAAAAATGCAACTTATGCAGAAGAAGTAGGAAAAACAATAAAGATCTGTCTAGGGAGATGAGACAAAGGAACCGAAGAGAGTTTGCAGTTTTGATCTTGTGGAGCTTCAGTTGGAAAACTTCTTTTGGTCCTGATGTAGAGCCTGACAGCAATAGCCTTCAGTAGCAATCCCGATGACGATCTTTGATGATGACTATCAATCCCTTTTTCCTAATGTTTTCTTTTCTATTTATATTGGTTGCTCTAGGGTTAGGTCATTTTCGAGTCTAGCAAGCTTTAGGAGTCTTGTTTTTATTAGAAAACAGGAGCGGAATTCGAGTTATAAAACTGGCTGCAACATAATACACGGCCTGTGTGGCACTACACGGGTCCCATAATGTAGGGTCGTGTAAATTGCTAGAAGAAAATATCGTAATCTTATTTTAGCACAGAAAGTTACACGGATCTGCGCCAACTACATGGGCCTGGTTACATGGGTCGTGTATTGTTGTTTCCATAAGTTTCTTCAAGCTTGTGCCCATCAGAGACTTACACGGGTCCCTGCAGATTACACGGGTCTACTTACACGACCCGTGTACTTGTGTTTCTCATCGATTCCCTTGGCTTTCTTCTGGCAGAGAGTTACACGGGTCTGGGGCTTGGTTTACACAACTCGTGTACTTTGTATTAGCAGCAATTCTCTGTCTCTTGACTCCTCCAAGCTTTCTTTTGCACTCCTATACAACTGGGGCTTCACCCAAACACCTAAAATGATGCCAAAAACATGGAATTAAGGGCTTTATAATAAAAATTACTAAAACTAATGAAATCAACTATTATACATGAAAATACTTGCCTAAATGCTATAAAATAATATGCAAATGTGTTTAAAAATATCTATACAATTCAAGTGTATCAGCTGCACCACTATCCGGTGACCATGCACCACAAGAAGAAAAGTTCGCTGGCATTGACAACGCTAAGGCTGTCGCCACGGCCCATGATGGTGTGGACAGCGAACCGATGAATATATCGCAATGCTGGACTTGTGATGCCCGTGGATTTGGATTTGCTGGAGTTATAGGGCTCTGTGTTTGGGGCAATGAAATTCCAGAAGTTGATATTGTTGTAGAGCATGCAGTTCCTAGGAATCTCCTGGTGGCTGGCACTGTCAAAGCCAAATATAGCGTTGAATTCGTCTATGTTCATCACCCGGTTAACACTAAGGAGGCAAAATTCAATCATGCCCCTGTAACGATCGGGCTCCAACTACTGGAGGAATTGTCTACTTTGGCCATAAGCCTTACGATTTTGTCCCATAGGTGGAATGGAGAACTTCCCAGGAGGTCACCCAACCCTAGATTTCTCTCAAGCGAGCGCGCTTAACCCTGGAGTTCTTCCAACTCTCCAGGCCATTCCACCAGAAGGTGCCTCTAATGATTAGTTCCCCCATCTTATATATCATTACTTTTTAAACCCAAGACCATCTTCGTGCTTTGCCGATGCGGGATTTGCCTAAGGGACCTTTAGTATCTAAATGTGACATCCCTTACCCGTCTACAGTGTAGCAGAGCAAGATATGCCACACAGTGTACCGGAATACCATATTTTATCTCAATTATTTTTATCCTTTCTTAATTTATTTCTTTATGGTTATAAAGTGCAATTTGTGAAAATTTAACTCATTTAAGTCATTTATTAAAATTTTAAATTCATTTGAGGTTTCGAAAATTATATAGAAAATCCAGCAGAGTACTGGCTAAAAATGGAGAAAACAGTTCTTCGGAACCTGTGAAAAACACTTCCAATACATTTCCAATCGTTCTCACAACTTCTTCTATTTGACATTCATCCATTTCACATGATAATCATGTTCAAATCATTAATAAATACTAAAATTTCATTTATAACACAAATTACAAATATTTGCATTAATACTAAAATATATTACATGAGTTTCAATTTATACATGAGAAAATAAAAGTTTAATTACAAAATACAAACAGTACAAAATACCAAAATGGGACCTAGTGTCCTACCAATACACTATAGTCTATGAGGTGACACGAACACTATGTAGATCTGTATACAAGTCTCACCCAGTTTGTGGTCTGCGGGGCTCTCTGGCTAAATCTTCAGTACCTACGCATTGCAAAAGCGACACGCTAAGCATAAAGCTTAGTGGTGCCAGTAATAAAAAATATATATAATATACAAATAAAAGTAAAAATTTCCTAGTTATTGTGCCTATAAGAAATAAATAATTACTAACTTACTATTTAGTCGAAGGCTAATTACATTTTATGATATTAATTCTTTCTAGCATTTTATTAATCGTTTTCTTGATGATTTTGAGCGTCTTTTTATTGTTGTAATCATTCTTGTTCTTTATCTTGATATTTAATTTTCTTACTTCCTTTAATAATCAATTCAATTACATTTATATTTTTCCATGCCCAAGTAACCTATACAAATTGACCGGACTGGATAAACGGGTAAACTAGCACTAGGTACTAGGTACCTTGGGTCGTCACACCATCGGTCACAATGTGTCTCCCGGTGTGCAGACAAAATGGCTAATAAGCTATAAAAGTAATAAGGCATAAAGCCAAGTATAACATCATAATCAGTATAACTATAGGCTATCATATCACAGAATGGCATGGAGCCATTCATCATACGCAGTAATGCTATCAGAACCCTATTTACATGCCAACCTATCCAAACCAATCACATTAGGCCTACTAGGGCATATTATAAAGTTAGTTCTTGAATATTTGTACTTAACATGTAAGGTTACTATTCATTTGGTCATTTAAGTCAAAATATTGACTTTTTCATATATAATAGTTACATGAGTTTTAATCACATAGATTTACCCCATTTTGGTTCCCAAAAGTGTTGGCATTAGTTGCTAATCCATACTTCTAACCAATGGAAAATAAATCAGAAATTTTAGTTTTAGGTGCTAGAGTTCATTGTTCCATTAGGCCATTCTACAGTGAGAATTTGGCCAAATGTTCTCCATCAAAGTTGTTCCTTATTATGTCTAGTTACATTTGTTTTTTTGAATCACTCCATTTGGAGTTTTGTAACTCAAGTTATGGCCTAAAAAGCATAACTAGCCGTATTGCAATTTTTCCGGAATTTTTGGGCAGAATCAATTCTACAGTTTTTGTACGCTGATTGCAGGTCAGTTTTTGGACATGTTATGGTTAAAATTTGGGTTTATTTTCTTCATGAAAGTTGTAGGTATATGTCTCAGATTTCTATTGGTAAAAATTTAGGTCAATTGGAATTTTTTACACTGACTTATGACCAAATGAATGAATACTATTCATTTGGTCATTTTGCCTAGGCAGAATGTAAGTCACCCGAATTTGGTCAATTTTTAGGGCATCCTAAGTTTGCTTTCTGGATAGGGTTCCTTCATCAAAGTTGTGCCATTATGTGTCTAATTTCATGTCCAATTGTCCTTACACCAATTGAACCTATACAACCCAAGTTATAGCTACCAAAACACACTGGACTCACATCCAGACGTGCAGGGCACTCAAGGGTAGCATACTTAATTTCAATTCTCATAGAACAAATCACTTCAATTCCTACTCAAACACAACCAAATAGTCACTAATTGACCATTAAAATTTCTTTTCACTAATACATGAGCAAAATCCTAAATTTGTTGCCCAAACCCTAACTCTCAATTCTAGGTTCACCCAACACTTATCAAATGAAGCAATTAATCAATTTCTAATTTATGTTTACACATTAATCACCAGTTCTAAGCCTTTCAAATCCATCAAAACTATCAAACTACCATTCCCATAAAGCTAGCCAAAAATCCAGTTCTTCATTCATGCATCATTTATATCATTTTTCATGAATTTCACCTTTATTCAACCTAGTTTCAACACATGAAAAAGAAAAGAAGCAAAAGTGAGGCACTAACCTCTTTGAGTAGAATTTTCCCTCACCCAATCTTCAATTTTTCCTTCACTTTGTTTGGTTTTCTTGGCTTCCAAACACTTCCTCAAGGTGTAAGAATAATTTTTTATGAAGGGGCCTAAGGGTTTTGGGGTGAAAAACTTGGGGAAATCAATCTTGCAAGACCAAACAATGGTGGAAACCCTCTCCTCTCTTCCATGGATTTGGAAAAATGAAGTAAAAATGAGGAAGAAGACCATTTTTCTTCCTTTTAATGAGTTTTTATCTTTCATTTTATGTGTTGTCAAGGTGGGAGTGGTTTGATGATATCATGTGATGTCAAAATTCAAATTTTCATCCATTTTCTTTTCTTTTCTTGTCTACTTATTTTCAATTCAATTTTTAGCAATATTTATTCACATTTTATGTCATAATAATTATTTATTTAACTGGACAAGTTGGCCAAAAATTACCTCTGAAGACGAATTGACCAAAATTCCCTCCGCTTAGCTTATTGAACCAAAATTGTCTGTACCAATCGAAAAATTTTTCTAAGCCTTTTCTTGGCATTCTAATGCCATAGAAACCTCAATGACTCTTCTCTAGAGTGCCAAAAATTATTTCATGAATTTTCTCCTAAGTTTAGGGCTTCTAGCTACGAGGACCGTAACTTCCCACTGGGTTACCCATCGCTAGGGTACCAGCTCATTTAACTTGGTTGTATTTTATTTCTAAAATTTTTCTTTAATTTTTCTTATCATATTTGAGTTATTTATGACTCCTCACTTTAATCTAAATATTTTTTTCTAGACATTCTAGTTGTCCGGACCGACACCGGTCACTGGAACAGTAAAATGTATGGAATTGCTACAGTGAGGATGTTACAACTCTTTCCCTCTAATTTAAATTTTGTCCTCAAAATTTACCTGACTTAAGTAATCGTGGAGTTGCTACCTCCTTGCTTATTCACTTCCTTGTGTTGCCTCATTAATATCTGGGTTCTGTTCCTCCTGAGCTTCCATAGCATATACCCGTGGTGACACCCTGACTTTGGGCTTTTCGACTGTCTCAGAAACAATCTTTTGTGAAATGTCAACCATCTTTGCTCTACTCGTCTTTTACCCCTTTGAACTGTAGGGGCAGGTCTATCAACTTGTACTGGAGCTATTGAACCACTCCTCTGAGGGCAATCTCTTATGAAATGATCCGTAGCCCCACACTTGAAACACGCTCCAGTTAACAGTCGACACTCCCCTTTGTGTCTCCTATCACAGTGCATACATTCAGGCACTGGAGCTGATCCCCTTATTACTGTGCCTGAGGAGCTAGCTATAGATATCCCAGTCTGGCCTCTCTGGCCCTATGTCTGATCTTGTGAACCATAACCCTTAAGCTTCTTACTATCAGTCGGTATACTTAACTACCCTGGTCCAAATTCCCTCTTACACTGCCTATCTTTCCTATTCTGTTCACTTACTCTAACCCTTTCCACTTTCAGTGCGGCTTCAACTAATTTTGTAAAGTTCGTAATGCCCAAGGCAGTAATCATTATCTTAATGTTATCATTGAGCCCTTATTCAAACCTTCTACACCTTTCTGCTTCAGTGGGGACTATTTTCCTTCCGTAGCAGCTTAGTTTGACAAACTCCTTCTCATACTCTGCTATTGATAACTGCCTCTACCTCAGACTAATAAACTCTCTTCTTCTGTCTTTCAAGTACACACTTCCCACATACTTCTTCTTAAATTTAGCAAGGAAGAAATCCCAAGTTACCAATCCTGGCTAGACTTCACTAGATACAGTGTCCCACCACTGATAGGCATCATCTTGAAGTAGGGACACAACACCCTCCAAGTTCTGCTCTGGGGTGCAATGCAGTTGCTTCAATACCCTTATGGTGCGGTCTAGCCAATTCTCATCCGCCACCGAGTCATCTTCTTTCTTACCCATGAAGTCCACAGCCCCAAATTTCCTCAATTTTTCCAGATGGGATTTCTGCTGTGGAGGTGGTGGTAGCGGCATAGCCCCAGCCATCTGTATGAAGAATTCAGCCATTTGCTGAAACATAGCCGACGGAGGCTGTGCAGGCACCACTGGTGCTAGTGGAGTAGGTTCTCCCTAGCCCCCAGTCTCAGCTGCAGGTGGAGCACGACTCTCCACTTCCTCATCTACTGCTCTCTGTGACGTGGGGTCCATATCCTAATCAAAATAAGAAAACCGAATAGATCTGCATTAGTGTCACTTCGACTCTTACAAATGCAATGCATGGTATGGACTCGATCTAGACCTAGAAATGCCTAAACTGTGCTCTGATACCACTAAATGTGACACCCCTTACCCGTCTACAGTGTAGCATAGCAAGATATGCCACACAGTGTACCGGAACATCATATTTTATCTCAATTATTTTTATCATTTCTTAATTTATTTCTTTATGGTTATGAAGTGCAATTTGTGAAAATTTAACTCATTTAATTCATTTATTAAAATTTTAAATTCATTTGAGGTTCTGAAAACTTTATAGAAAATTCAGCAGAGTACCGGCTAAAAATGGAGAAAACAATTTTTCGAAACCGGTGAAAAACACTTCAACACATTTCCAATCATTCTCACAACTTCTTCTATTTGACATTCATCCATTTCAAATGATAATCATGTTCAAATCATCAATAAATACTAAAATTTCATTTATAACACAAATTACAAATATTTGCATTAATACTAAAATATATTACATGAGTTTCAATTTATACATGAGAAAATAAAAGTTTAATTATAAAATACAAATAGTACAAAATACCAAAATGGGACCTAGTGTCCTACCAATGCACTATAGTCTGTGAGGTGACACAAATACTATGTAGATCTATATACAAGTCTCACCCAGTTTGTGGTTTGCAGGGCTCTCTGGCTAAATCTTTAGTACCTACACATCGCAAAATTGACGCGTTAAGCATAAAGCTTAGTGGTGCCAATAATACAAGAAAATATAATATACAAATAAAAGTAAAAATTTCCTATTTATTGTGCCTATAAGAAATAAATAATTACTAACTTACTGTTTAGTCGAAGGCTAATTACATTTTATGATATTAACTCTTTCTAACATTTTATTAATCGTTTTCTTGATGATTTTGAGCCTCTTTTTATTATTGCAATCATTCTTGTTCTTTATCTTGATATTTAATTTCCTTACTTCCTTTAATAATCAATTCAATTACATTTATACTTTTCCATGCCCAAGTAACCTATACAAATTGACCAGACTGGATAAACGGGTAAACTAGCACTGGGTACCAGGTACCTCGGGCCGTCACACCATCGGTCACAATGTGTCTCCCGGTGTGCAAACAGAATGGCTAATAAGCCATAAAAGCAATAAAGCATAAAGCCAAGTATAACATCATAATTAGTATAGCCATAGGCTATCATATCACAGAATGGCATGGAGCCATTCATCATACACAGTACTGCTATCAGAACCCTATTGGCATGCCAACCTATCCAAACTAATCACATTAGGCCTACTAAGGCATATTACAAAGTTATTTCTTGAATATTTGTACTTAAATTGTAAGGTTACTATTCATTTAGTCATTTAAGTCAAAATATTGACTTTTTCATATATAATAGTTACATGAGTATTAATCACATAGATTTACCATATTTTGGTTCTCAAAAGTGTTAGCATTAGTTGCCAATCCATACTTCTAACCAATGGAAAATAAATCAGAAATTTCAGTTTTGGGTACTAGAGTTTACTGTTCCATTAGGCTATTCTACAATGAGAATTTGGCCAAATATTCTTCATCAAAGTTATTCCTTATTATGTCTAGTTACATTTGTTTTTTTGAATCACTCCATTTGGAGTTTTGTAACTCACGTTATGGCCTGAACACCATAACTGGCCGGATTGTAATTTTTCCAAAGTTTTTGGGCAGAATCAATTCTACAGTTTTTGTACACTGATTGCAGGTCAGTTTTTGGACATATTATGGTCAAAATTTGGGTTTGTTTTCTTCACGAAAGTTGTAGGTCTATGTCTCATCTTTCTATTGGTAAAAATTCAGGTCAATTGGACCTTTCTACACTGAGTTATGAATAAATGAATGAATACTATTCATTTGGTCATTTTGCCCAGGCAGAATGTAAGTCACCCGGATTTGGTCAATTTTTAGGGCATCCTAATTTTGCTTTCTAGACAGGGTTCCTTCATCAAAGTTGTGCCATTATGTCCAATTTCATGTCCAATTGGCTTTGCACCAATTAAACCTACACAACCCAAGTTATAGCTGCCCAAACATGTTGGACTCACATCCAGACCTGCAAGGCACTCAAGGGCAGCATACCTAACTTCAATTCTCATAGAACAAATCACTTCAATTCCTACTCAAACACAAACAAATGGTCACTAATTGACCATTAAAATTTCTTTTCACTAATACATGAGCAAAATCCTAAATTTGTTACCCAAACCCTAACTCTCAATTCTAGGTTCACCCATCACTTTATGTTTACACATTAATCACCAGTTCTAAGCCTTTCAAATCCATCAAAACTATCAACTACCATTCCCATAAAGCTAGCCAAAAATCCAATTCTTCATTCATGAATCATTTATCTCATTTTTTATGAATTTCACCTTCATTCAACCTAGTTTCAACATATGAAAAAGAAAAGAAGCAAAAGTGAGGCACTAACATATTTGAGTAGAATTTTCCCTCACCCAATCTTCAATTTTTCCTTCACTTTGTTTGGTTTTCTTGGCTTCCAAACACTTCCTCAAGGTGTAAGAATAATTTTTTGTGAAGGGGCCTAAGGGTTTTGGGGTGAAAAACTTAGGGAAATCAAGCTTGCAAGACCAAACAATGGTGGAAACCCTCTCCTCTCTTCCATGGATTCGGAAAAATGAAGTAAAAATGAGGAAGAAGACCATTTTTCTTCCTTTTAATGAGTTTTTATCTTTCATTTTATGTGTTGTCAAGTTTTAATTGGGTGGGAGTGGTTTGATGACATCATGTGATGTCAAAATTCAAATTTTCATCCATTTTCTTTTCTTTTCTTTTCTATTCAGTTTTAATTCAATTTTTAGCAATATTTATTCACATTTTATGACATAATAATTATTTATTTAACTGGACAAGTTGGCCAAAAATCATCTCTGAAGACGAAATGACCAAAATGCCCTCTGTTTGGCTTATTGAACCAAAATTGTCTGTACAGATCGAAAAATTTTTCTAAGCCTTTTCTTGGCATTCTAATGCCATATCAACGTCAAAAACTCTTCTCTGGAGTCACAAAAATTATTTCATGAATTTTCTCCCGGGTTTAGGGCTTCTAGCTGCAAGGACCGCAACCTCCTACTGGGTTACCCATTGCTAGGGCACTGGCTCATTTAACTTGGTTGTATTTTATTTCTAAAATTTTATCTTAATTTTTCTTATCATTATTTGAGTTATTGATGACTCCTCACTTTAGTCTAAATTTTTTTTCTAGACGTTCTAGTTGTTCGGACCGACACCGATCGCTGGAATAATAGAATGTATGGAATTGCTATAGTGAGGATGTTACAACCTCTGTCCTCCCTGTCGATAGGCCATAATGTGGCCTTGAAAGTGCCAAAAAATTCTAGCGTGGTGTCCTTGTACGCTGGAAATTGGAGTTGGGCGAACCTTGTCCACCCGATGCTATCAAGTAGCCCATTGATTTCATCTTGCAGCCCGATTTGCTCCAAAAGTGGAAAATCCATGTATTTGGTGGAGCTTATTTTCCGAGCGTGAAGTCGGGTGCACATTGCTTTGTGGACATCATCACGAAATCCCCAAGGAATGGTGATTTCGGGTTATGGAGCGGATTGTGGTTGTGGTTATGGTGGAGGATGGGCTTGTTGAGGTGGTTGGGGAGTGGCTACCCTTGTTCTTGGGCATTGTGGTGGAGGCTGAGGTGGAGAAGGTGAGGATTCTCCTCTTTGCTTTGAAGAAGAGCCGATCCTTCTTGCAGATCTTTTTATAGGAGCCATGGATGAATTTTTGGGAAGGAGAAGAGTAGGGTTTGGTGAAGGGAGATGAGATTTGAGAGGTTTTTATAGGCTAGGAAGGGAGGAGATGAAAGTTTTATGTTTATGAAGGGTTTTAATGCTAGGGTTGTATTTAAAGAGTCGTTAGGACTCTTCGTTTCGCGTGTTTCACAAACCAGGAGTCGCGTCTGTGACAAAGTACATGGGTCGTGTATCACTACACGGGTCCCAACATGTAGGGCCGTGTAAATTTCTGCTCAAAAATTTCAAATTCTGTCGTAGTACACGACCCGTGTAAATGAGCTCTGGGACCCGTGTAACTTTCTGTCTCTCGAGTTTCTTTACTGGATACGTTACACGACCCGTGTCAAATACAAGGAGGCCCGTGTAACTTTCTGGCTTTTAGTTTTTCTGCTAGAGACATTACACGAGCCATGTAAATTAGGCTACGGACCCATGTAACTTTCTATCTCCTTCAGAGTTAAAAATGTCAGAAATTTACAGACTTTCAGAAAGTTACACGAGGCATGTAAAACCAGTACATGACCCATGTAATATTCTGATTTTTCAAATTTTTATCAAATGAAAAATGTTTATCATCACAGCACATGAAATGGATGTAAAGTTTAGCAATAGAGCTACTTCCCTAGTTTTGTCCAAATTTCCCTTTTGTGGTTTTGACTTGGTGATTCCTTTCCTCTCTTGATCTCTACTCCCCTTTCCAAAAATTCCTACAAAGTGAAATGCTAATAAGTACAAAACAAAAATGAATATGAAAAAAAAAAAAAAAAGAAAAGTTCAGAAAATCTTTTGGGTTGCCTCCCAAAAAGCGCTTGTTTACAGTCTTTAGCTGAACTTTGCTTGTTTATGGTCTATCTGTAGGATGGTCGAGAGTGCAATTGACTTCCATTTCTATGGTTTTTCCCTAAAAGTAAGGCTTTAATCTCTGTCCATGGACCTTAAATGCACCTGAGGTTTCACGCCACACTTTTACTGCTCCGTGTGGGAAGACTTGGGTGACCTTGAAAGGTCTGGACCATCTTGATTTAAGCTTCCTTAGAAAGAGTTTTAATCTAGAGTTGAATAAGAGGATAAGATCTCCTTCTTTTATCTCTTTCCTTGCTATGCGCCCGTCATGTCATCTTTTGGTTTTATCCTTAAAAATTTTAGTGTTTTCATATGCATCCTATCGGATTTCTTCCAACTCATTCAGTTGCAGAAGTCTTTTCTCACCAGCAGCTTTGAGGTCAAAGTTTAGTACCTGAATTGCCCAATAAGCTTTATGCTCAAGTTCAACAGGGAGATGGCATGATTTTTCATAAACCAGTTGGAAGGGTGTTGTGCCAATTGGGGTTTTATATGTAGTATGGTATGCCCATAGTGCATCATCTAACTTCATGCATCAGTCCTTCCTGGATCTGTTTACAGTTTTCTCCAGAATCTGCTTTAGTTCCCTATTTGAGATTTCTACTTGACCGCTGGTTTGAGGATGATAAGGTGTGGCCACCTTGTGAGTCACTCCATACTTTTTCAGTAGTGTTTCAAATTGTTGGTTGCAGAATTGACTTCCTCCATCACTGATTATTGCTCATGGTGTGCCACATCTTGTGAAGATGTTCTTCTTAAGGAACCTTGTGATCACTCTAGCATCGTTGGTTAGTGTTGCAAATGCTTCTACCTATTTTGATACATAATCAACTCCAACTAGAATATACTTGTTTTCTCGGGAAGAGGGAAATGGGCCCATGAAGTCTATTCCCCATACATCAAATAATTCTATCTCAAGTATGCCATGCAGTGGCATTTCATTCCTTCTTGAAATATTACTTGTTCTTTGGCAATGATCACAAGCTAGCGCAAAGGATCTTACATCCTTAAACAAATGTGGCCAATAAAACCCTACTTGTAAAATCTTAGCTGCGGTTTTTGAGGTGCCGAATGAAGGAGCGAAAGCTTGAAAAACATAAGTTTAGATCATTGAATTCAAAATTTTTTCATCTAGGGTCACATGCATCATGCAAGATTCATTTTTATCTATTTGATTTCAATGATAAATAGTATATTAAAACTCTTTTAATATATTTTTTGGATCTACATTTGCCATTTAAAATTTTAGAATTAACAGATTAATTCATTAGAATCCTAAATTAGATTAAGAACAAGTGCACTAATCTTTTGATGCACTGCAGTGTGTTTGGCACTTTTGGGAATTCGCTTAGGACACCAGATGTTGTCCCTCTAGCTTTTCCACACCAAGATCACCAATGGCAGCCCCTTGAACAGCTTCTAAAGCCTTTTCAATCAATTAGAAAATCAGATTTTGCCTTTTAAGAGATTACAGATGTATACAGGACACTAGAAACGATTTCTAGCAATTTTAATTCAAGAGAATGTTGGCTATTCTCTTTGAATTGATGAGAGATGAAGAAGAAGAGAGGAAGAGGTAACCAAGGGTGGCAGCACAAAATGATAAAGAGCATATTGTTATTTTTCTTTTTCATTCTTTCCCTTATATAGCTAGGTCACCACTTAAAACCCTTGCCACATGTCACCTTCTGATTGGCTCTAGGTTTAATTGACCCAATCACATTGTGCCAAGTGTCAAACCTATATTTAATCTTGACTTTGATCATCTTATATAATTAAAAGACAAATGGCAAGCTTATGTGTAGTGCCATATGTCACCATCTCATGGTGCCACATGTCACCCTGTGAAATGACCAAAATATCCCTGTGTCTTAATTTTGAGTTCTCAACCCAAAATAATTATGTCTCTTCTTCTAATCAATTTATATCAAATATAAATTAATTAATTAATCTCTATTAATTAATTTCTCATTAATTAAATTCATATTTAAACACTTTAAATATAAATTTAACTTCTACTATACATCCAATAACCTAGATTTGGTTTCAAGCCATGCTAGGGACTTTGCAATCTAATTGCAAACCAAACCTATTTAATTAATCAATTAAACTCTTTAATTAATTAATTAAATCATATTTAATTTGGTGATTACTTGTGTATGTGTGTGACTCACGAGGCTCATCACTAATTGGCAATAAGATGTGATATCAACTCTTAATATCATCAGAACTCTTTCTTAACATAAATGATTTCTCTAAATTATTTTATGCAGCTCATAGACTATGGTTAATACCTAGCATAGCATGCCATAGCCACCCAATCAGCAATAAGGTTTACCTTAAATGAACCTATAATCATATGTTACCATGCACTAGAATCTCTCTGTTACAAAATCCCAATTCGAGCTGGAGTCATGGTTTATGTCAAACCCCATTTGCTATGAATATTATGTTCTCTTTTAATTCCAGTTCTTGATTAAAAAGATTTTTCCATCAGAAACTCTTTTCTGATTAAATCTATTTGTCCTGGCCAGGAACTTGAAACATCAAGAACAATTAAATGAACACAGGATTGTATCCCTATTTACTTAGGGCAACAGATTCCATCTTGATCAACACCTACCTCCATATATAACTAGTAGGAGCCAACACATGCCCATATACCCATACACAGTACAAGTATGAAAGCAGTATCAAACTCAAATCACCTATATACAAGATAACTGTGCTATCTCAGGTCTAAAGACTGTATGCACTGATATGATTTATGACAATACATTGACAAGAGTAAACTCCATGTGATTGTCATAAATCTCATTGGTTTGACCTACTTATCATGTATAAGTGCCTATCATGTTTGTTATATGGCATGAGACTCACCATTCCATCTTATTTATATCTCATATAAATACATTGGGAACAAACATGAATACAATCTTTTTGGATAAGTGTCCTGTGTGAAGTATCCTTGATTGTAAACCAATTTATGATACTTTGTGCTAGAAATACTGTCACTTATATTCTTAACAACTTAAGAATAGAATTTCTAACAAAATATCAATGGACCTTTTCTATTGCACATAAATATATTATGTAAACAGAAAAGTGAAAATTCCTTTTATTAATAAAAACATGTAAAAGATAAATACTAAATGATATGCTCTAGGGCATACTATTAACACCGAAATGTCCTCCATATAGTGATGAATGGCAATGATGAATGATACTTTCCATATCTTCCTCTGGTATGCATCTTCTTATCAGTCCATCATTACATCTCTTGTACAGTTGAGGTTCCTCCCATAAATAATATTTCACATCATGTAGGAATTTTTTCCTTTACTGATAAGTCATGTTTGGAGGCAGTACTCTGCATACAAGAAAATTAATGAAGTCAGCGTACCATGGAGCTTTGGAGAATGTAAGTAATTGCTCATCAGGGAATGAATCATCAATTGGAAAATCTTCAAAGTCCTCTGTGTACTCCAATTTTAGGATCCCTTTTTCGGATCCCTACTACATTTTCGGATCCCTTGCTCATCAGAAAGATGGTCAACTACTACATTTTCGGATCCCTTTTTGTCCTTGATTTCAAGGTCAAATTCTTGTAGGAGTAGAATCCATCGAATCAGCCTTAGTTTTGCTTCCTTCTTATTCATAAGGTACTAGATTGCAGCATGATCTGTGAATACAATGATTTTTGACCCAATGAAGTAAGATCTGAACTTATCCATTACAAACACCACTGTTAGGAATTCCTTCTCTGTGATGGCATAATTGATCTGTGTATCATCAAGTGTCTTGCTAGCATAATAAATAGCATGTAACTTTTTATCTTTTCTTTGCTTGAGCACTGCTCCAACTACAAAGTCACTCGCGTCGCACATCACCTCGAATGGTAGCTCCCAATTTAGTGGCTACATTATTGGTGTTGATATCAGGGCTTCTTTTATCCTGTTAAAGGAGACAAGGCAATGTTCATCAAAATCAAAGGGAACATCTTGACTTAACAAGTTAGTAAGTGGCTTAGCTATTTTGGAAAAGTCCTTGATGAATCTTCTATAGAATCCTGCATGTCCCAAAAAGCTTCACACTCCCTTGACTAATGTTGGGGGTGGCATGTTTTCAATGATCTCAATTTTTTCCTTATTAACTTCAATTTTTCTTTCTGATATCAAATGTCTCAGAACTATGCCTTCCCTTACCATGAAATGGCATTTTTCCCAATTTAGGACCAGGTTTGATTCTTCATATCTTTGCAACACCTTAGATAGATTAGCTAGGCAATCATCAAAATTAGTTCCATTGACAGAAAAATCATCCATAAAAACTTCCATAATATCTTTAATATAATCAGTAAAGATAGCCGTCATGCATCTTGGAAAGGTAGCAGGGGCATTACAAAGACCAAAAGGCATTCTCCTATATGCAAATGTTCCATAGGGACAAGTGAATGTTATCTTTTCTTGTTCTTTTAGGTGAATAGTAATTTGAAAGAATCCCGAGTACCCATCTAGATAATAGAAAAAAGCGTGTTTTGCTAACCTTTCTAACATTTGGTCGATGAAGGGGAGAGGGAAATAGTCTTTTCTGGTAGCACTGTTCAATTTCCTATAATCTATGCACATTTGCCAACCAGTGACTACTCTAGTAAGGATCAGTTCATTGCTTGCATTTTGGATAACAGTTGTCCCACCTTTCTTAGGAACTACATGTATTGGACTAACCCATTTACTATCAGAAATTGGGTATATGATAACTGCATCTAATAGTTTTAAGATTTCTTTCTTGACTACTTTTTTCATGTTTGGGTTAAGTCGTCTTTGATGTTCGATCATGGGTTTACTATTTTCTTCTATGGGTATCCTATGCATGCAAATTAAGGGGTTGATTCCCTTTAGGTCTTCTATTTTATACCCTATGGCTTTGCTATGGATCCTATGTTCTCTTAGCAATTTTTCCTCTTCTAACTTAGATAGACTAGCATTGATTATAATAGGACATTTAGAATTTAAGTCTAGAAATGCGTACCTTAGCGAGGAGGGGAGAGGTTTAAGCTCTACATGTTTGGCATTTTCCTGGACCTTACCTTTGGTTTGCTCCTCCTTCAACTTCTCTATCTCGGAAGCCTTAGCTAAGGGTAGGGATGGATAAGCTGCTAACTGTTGTGCACAAGCTGCTATTTCTGTATTTTCATCATCCACTATGTGGTTGTACACAATACATGCTTCAAGAGGATCTTTAGGATGTGTCTTATGAAATTCCTTTTCAACTTGTTCGTCAATTATGTTAACCTTGAAGCATTCATCAGGTTTAAATTTGTGTTTCATTGTGTCAAACAAGTTGAACTCCACTTCTTCTTCTCCTACCTTGAGGGTTAATCGCCAATTTTTTATGTCTATGATGGCTCCGACAGTTGCCAAGAATGGTCTTCCCAAGATGATAGAAATTTGAACATCTTCTTCCATCTCAAGGACAACAAAGTCCACTGGAATGAAGAATTTGCCCACTTTGATAGGAATGTTCTCGAGTATTCCCACAGGATATTTAATAGATCGATCAGCCAATTGCAATAAGATTGTTTTGGGCTTCAGTTCTCCAATCTCTAGCTTTTCGCATAACGCTAGAGGCATTAAACTGACGCTTGCCCCAAGATCGCAGAAGGCCTTATCTATTTTCTTGTTACTAATTAGGCAGGGTATAGAAAAGCTTCCTGGATCTTTCAACTTTGGAGGCAGTTTGTTTTGCAGTATGGCACTGCATTCCTCTATTAGAGCTACTGTTCCATAGTCTTCTAGCTTTCTTTTCTTTGACAGAATTTCCTTAAGAAATTTGGCATAAGATGGCATCTGAAAAAGTACTTCAGTGAAGGAGATGTTGATTTAAAGTTTTTGTAACACCTCTAAAAACTTCCCAAACTGCTTATCCAATTTGGCTATCTGAAATCTCTAAGGAAAAGGTAGGGGAGGCTGGTATGGCTTTGGTAATTTCTTTTTCTTCCTTGCTTCCTCTTCCTGATCTTTCTTAGCTTCTTCCTCCTTTTTCTCTGCTTGGCCTTCAGATTTTTTTATGGTTTACTCTGTTGGTTCTACCTCTGGTTATGCTAGAGTTCTCCCACTCCTCAGTGTAACTGCCTTACAATGCTCCCTTGGGTTCATTTCTGGCTGGCTAGGCAATTTGTTAGTAGCCTTACTTGAAGAACTTGCTTGCTAAGCGATTTGATTCTCTAGCATCTTGTTATGAGTAGCAAGTTGGTCCATTCTGGAAGTTAGCTATTTAATCAATTCAGTTTGTTATTGTTGAGCTGCTAGGAATCCTTCCGTCATGGTTTCCATGGTCATTTTCTGTTCAGGTTATTAAGGTTGGAGAGGTAGTGATGGCTGTGCAAAGTTTTGACCTCTGTTCTAAAATCCAGGGAGTGTTGGTGCTTTGTACCCTTGTTGCTTGTTTATTGGCTGGTTCTGCTGATCGGACCATGAGAAATTTGGGTGGTTCCTCCATCCAGGGTTGTAAGTATTTGAATATGGATTGTTGGGTTGCCTCTGGTTGAAGTTTCCTCCATTATTCACATAGTTCATCTGTTCTGTGGAGGGTTCATTGAAATTGCTGTAGTCTGAACTCATGTATCCTCCTCCACAGCTATCCTCATGTTGACTGTTTGTACCAATAGCGTTGGCTTGCATTCTTTCGAGTTTCTTTGTGAGCTGATCAAACTGAGCATTTATCATGCTTAGGGCGTCTACTTCCAGGACCCCTGCAGTTTTCCTTGCATTTCCTCTTTCATTTGACCCCTCATAATTATGGTATGCTACCTTTTCTAGAAGTTCAAGTGCTTGTGGCACTATTTTCTCCATTAGATCACCCTCTACAACTGAATTAACTATGCTCCTTATAGAGGGTAGTAATCCATTATAGAAATTTTGCACTAATAGCCAATCTTCTATGCCATGGTGTGGACATTCCCTCTGCAGGTCTTTATATCTTTACCATGCATCATAGAGTGATTCTCCTTCCTTTTGTCTGAAGGTATTGAGGTCAAGCCTCAGTTTTGCAGTCTTTGCAGGTGGAAAATACCTTGCTAGAAAAGCTTGAGAGAGGTTCTCCCAAGTGGTGAACGTTCCAACCGGTTGAGAAAGTAATCACTTTCTTGCTCTGTCCCAAAGGGAGAATGGGAATGCTCTGAGTCTTATTGCTTGATCAGACACTCCATTCATCTTGAATGTATCACATAGGGCAAGAAACCACTAGAGGTGATAGTGTGGGTCTTCTGTGGGTGAACCTGCAAACTAGGTCTGTTGAATCATTTGGAGCCATGCTGGTTTTAATTCAAAGTTGTTGGCTTTCATTGTGGGTCTAGTGACACTGGGCTGAAATCCTTGGATAGATGGAGCTCCATAATCTCTCAAAAGTCTTGGTCTGTCATTATTATCGGCCATGGTTGGAATTTCAGGATCTCCTTGACGTGTTCTTAATGTTTTCTTTCCCTCATGATGGCTTTCAGAGTTCTGTCTATCTTTGGATCACAGTCCAAAATTTCTTCTGGCTTTGTTCTGGTCATATACCAGATTGGGCACCTGAGAGAAAAGAAGAAAAATACAACTAGTAAAATAAAATTAGATAATAAATATAATTGCTTAAATCAGCTAAATTGCCTATCATTTGATATTACTAAAACCAAAATCCCCGACAACGACGCCAAAAACTTGTTTGTCTGGTTTTACAACCCCGCAAGTGCACGAATCACTAACAAGTAATAAAGTGATGAATAGAGTATCGTTCCCACAAGAAATTTGTTTAGCAAATACCAATCTACACAGTAATTTTGACTGTCTAGGCTATTGAATACTTAGGGAATGAAGTTTGTTAATTTTAAACACTAGAATGGTAAACTTAAAATGAAGTAATCTATTTTGGAACAATTCTAGAATTAGGATTTCTCACTTGAATCTTACTAGGGATGTTATGTAGTTTATTTACTAGATTGAGGTCATTTTCCTTGATGGAAATCAGTCTTAAGCTATCCTAAATCCTCTCTCAAGGCATCTAGGGTGTATTCTAATTAACTCAAACCCTACTTTCATGGCGATTAAATCATTTAAAATCCTTTAGGATTTTTGACCAATTTCAAAGTTCCACAAAGGTATCAATCTATGTCTAGGTTAGAATTCCTAGATTCAAGATCTTGATTTTCTAATATTAATCTTCACCTTTTAGTCCTTCAATTAACATATACAATCATGGCTAAGTGGATACCAGCACATAGCATGCATTAAGATCACAAGAAATTTAATCAAGAAACGAATCTCAAATCCAATAAATAAAACGTAACACCCCTATTTGCATAGCCTGGTATATTTCACTGTTCCGGTGACCGGAGTAGGTCCGGACAATTAAGGGGATTAGAACCACATCTAAGACAACTAGATAACCTATAAACACAAATAATTAGTAATGTCCAATTAGTTAACTAAAAATAAGAAAAATAGAACATAAGAAGTTAAATGAGCCGAGAGTCACAGCGATGGGTGACCTTCTCGGGAACGACTGCGAAGTCGTTTTAAACTCAAATTTCGAATCATAAAATGTGACGCCGCGGTCTTTAGGACCCTTATAAACACAGTGGAAAAGAGAAAATCACGAAAAAAAAAAACTGTTAAGCTAGTCAAATAATTAGGTCAGGGAGCCAGAAGAAATATGGAATTATTTGCAAACCGGGTTGAACCGGCGAAGGGCAATTTGGTCAATTGACCCGAGAGTCGACTCGACCTAATCACAAATAAAATTAGAGAAAAGAAAATTTCATAATCGAGAATTAAATTAAAGAACTAATAGAAAAAAAAAGATGAGAAAATGAAAAAGTTAAAAAGGTGTAGGAAGATGACATCATGCATGATATCATGCATGATGCCATAAGTCATATAATTAATAAATTAATTAAATGGATTTTTGGGTCTTCCATAGGGATAAAAACAAAACAAAAGAAAAAAAAAAGAAAAAGACTTCATTCTCTCAAAAAAAAACGTGAACCATTCTCTCTCCCTCTCCCTCACCAAAAAACTCCCATGGAAGCTTGATACAAGCTTGATTCCACCCACTTTACCTTATTTTGTGCCCACATTAATCCATAAAAACTTGTTAACTTCACTTGGGCAAGCATTTGAAGAAGAAAAGAAAAGGAAAAAGGGAGTGAAATTGAAGAATTAGAGCTAAAAATTCTACTCACTTAAGGTTGGTACTCTTCCTTCATTCTCTCTTTGAATTTATGTTTAAGTAGCTAAGTTCCATTTGTAAGCAACAAATAAGTGAATAAAATCAAGCTGTAACATCCTCCCGGTAGCAACTCCGTACATTCTACTGTTTCGGTGACCGGTGTCGATCCGGACAGCTAGAACATCCGGAAAAATATTTAAACTAAAGTCAGGAACCATAATTAACTCAAATATTAATAAGAAAAATTTAGTAAAAATTTTAGAAATAAAATACAACCAAGTCAAATGAGCCGGTGCCCAAGCGATGGGTAACCAGAGAGAAGTTGCGGTTCTCGCAACGAGGAGCCCTAGACCAGGGGAAAAATTCATAAAATAATTTTTGGGACTCCAGAGAAGGGTCATTGAGGTTCCTATGGCATTAGAATGCCAAGAAAATATTTAGAAAAATTTTTCAATCGGTACAGACAATTTTGACCCGTTAAGCCAAACGGAGGGCATTTTGGTCATTTCGCCTTCAGAGACGATTTTTGGCCGACTTGTCTAGTTGAGTAAATAATTATTATGACATAAAATATGAATTAATGTTGATGAAAAATTAATTTGAAGTTAGTAGAAAAGAAAAGAAAAGAAAAATCAATAAAAAGCCAAATATGACATCATTATGATGTCATTTAAAAGCTTCCACCAATCATAATTAAATAACCCTTTAATTAACCAATAAAATAGACAAACAAAGACCAAAGAATCAAAAATACAATCTGCCATTCTTCTTCCCCAACCAGCCAAACCCATGCCCTTGCCCTAGACCACCATTAACACTCCATTCAAACTCCATTTCTCTCTTTGTTCCACCATAAAATCCCTTCTTCACTTCATTAAAACTTGTCCACTCATCTTGGGAAAGTGTTTGGCAGCCTAGAAAGTGAAGGAAAGTGAAGTTTTAGCTTGGGAAAATTCTGCCCTACAAGAGGTTAGTGCTAAATTATACATAAATTCCTCTTATTCCATGTTAAAGACATAAAATGAGTAAGGATTTGTGAATTAAATGAATAAAAGTTGAGTGTATGCACCCCATGGATTTCGGCTTCCCTAAGGAAGGAATAGGATTGAGTGTTTTTTATGGATTTGGAGTGAACTAGAAATCATGTTTAAAGTATATAAACATAAGGATATTGATTTAGTTAGTTAACTAGGGTAGTTTGTACAAAACCATGAATTTGAGCTAGGGTTTGAGAGTAAAATGTGGACTTGGCTTATGAAATTGTTAAAGAACATTATAATGGTCAATTAGTGACCATTTGAGGAAATTTGACCATAATTTGGACTGAAATATAGCATGGAAAAGTGAATGAGTATGCTGCCCAATGAGTGCAGCAGGGTGGCTGTGATTCCAGCCCACTTGGATTGCCATATCTTTGGCTGTGTTGGTCCAATTGGTGTTTGGTCAATTGGACATGAAACTAGACTTATAATGGCAAAATTTTTCTGAAGAAACCATGCCCAAAAGACCAAAGCAAGTGGACCAAAAGTTGGCCCCAATCTGGATACCCTGCAAACAGCTTCTGCAGAATGACCAAATGAATAGTAACTGTTCATTTAGCCATAACTCACTGTAGAATGGTCCATTTGACCTGAACGTTTTACAGCAACAAGATGAGATATAGACAAACAACTTTCATGAAGAAACCTACCCCAAATTATGACCAGAACCTAACCAAAATGGCAGTCACAATCACTGTTCATGGTACTATAGATTTGGTAAATTCTGTAGAATTGAAATCCGGCCAGCTGTGGTTTTTGGACCATATCTGGAGCTACAAAACTCCAAATAGAGTGATTCAAAAAAGGAAATTCAACTAGACAAAATAGGAACAACTTTCATGTTTACCATTTCCTCAAATTCTCAATGTAACAGTCCCTAATGGAACAGTAAAGTTAGGCCACAAAAACTGAAAATTCTACCCCCTTAGTGCTAAGCTTAGAAATGGTATTTGTGACTTATTCCAACAAGTTTCAAATGCAAAATGTGGTACATTGGGAGTGTTAAAATCAATGCACCTATTTTCTATCCAAAAGTCAACATTTTTGTTAACTAATAAAGTGAATAGTGACACCAAAACTTGAAATATGAAATGTACTTACATGAATAAATTGTTGAATGAATAAATGTGATAAAAGTGTCATTTGTGATTTAGGTTCCCATCAAGAGAGAAAGGTTAGCCCAGTTTCCACTCTAAAATTGTCCAATGGAATAGTAAACTTAGGTAGTAAAAACTGAAAATTTAGAAATGCATCTAGGGGACTTTAAATTGCAATTGGCAATTAATACTAGCAAATGTAAAACTCAAAATGTGGGATCTTGGTGTAATTAGAATTAACATATCCCTTAAGTATGAAAAAGTCAACATTTTGGTTGACTAGTAAGGTGAATAGTAATCAAAATGATTAGCAAACTAAGATGAAGACCTAGAACCAATTCTAAGCTTAAATGCTTAGAATTGTATGATAAGTGTGGACTATGTATCTTGGTCAAAATTGTTAAAAGGAAATTAAGACCATAAATTTAAATCCATGAAATGTTCATGGATTACTTGAAACATGAAAAATAAGTCACCTAATTGATGTAAATAGATAGTTATGGCTTATATGCCCATCACAAATGGAATTCATAAAATATTAGTAACTCAACTTGAAATATAAAATTTGTAATTACATAAGTAGATTCTTGAATGTATAAATGAGAAAGGAAAAATGTTTTAAATACAATGGTACATGTGAACCATTGTTTAGAATTGTGATCAATATGAATAACATAATGAATGAATAAATGAACCATATTAATGTATGAATGAGACATTAATTCTCATTATTGTAGAGAGGAGAAGTATTTTGAGTACAATGGTATAAAAGGATAATTGATGTGAATTGTGATAATATAAATGATCAAATGAATGTATGAATTATAATTAAAATTTATCATGAAATAATAAAGTCATAAAACACAATATATTAATATTTAATGATATTATGTGCCCTTGTATTGCCTAGACATGTGTGTCAGATTGGATAGTTTGGCATGCCAATAGGGTATTGTTTTAGCAGTACTGCGAAAGGCTTTATGCCTGTATTCATGGCTTTATGCCCGTATTCATGGCTTTATGCCCGTATTCATGGCTTTATGCCAACATTCATGGCTTTTATGCCCGATTATGTGTTATCATGGCTTTTTAGCCATACTGACTGCATACGTGGTTGACGTTCTGCGTCCCATGGTATGACGGCCCGAGGCACCGCGGTGTCCTGTGCCAACGACCTGTTATCCAGTTTAGTCAGCCTGTCATAGGTTACTTGGGCAGTGTAATTTATTGAAACAAATTAAGACTATTAGTAATTAAAAATGTTAGAAATCAAATAAATGAGTTAATAAGACTTCAAAAGAATTAGTTACAATTATGAAATGATCCAAACCACATAAAAATTGTTAAGTAAAATGATAAAAGAGTTGCAAAAATAGGTATAACTTAACTAAATATTTTAAATGTACCTTCTATTGCCATATAAATATAAACTGAGTATTTTTATTAATTCTGTATGTTGTACATCATCACTGTGAATTTCGGAATTTAACGCTTCCAAAGCGAAACAAATGAGAACAAAAGATAATTAATATTAGACACATTGTATTAAATTAAATTGATTCTTAAATATTCAAATTATGCTTCTTTCTTTCTTTATTTGTATATTTTATTTTCTTGTTATATTATTGCACCACTAAGCAGCAATGCTTAGCGCGATGGATTTGTTTCCTCGCGCAGGTACTTTGACTAAGATTTTTGGAGTCCAGATCTGCAGAAGTGTCTGAAGTATTCAAGGTTGTCACCTCCTCAGCAATGCATGTAGATAGGGCCCATATAGATCCTATTTTGTATTTTGTATAAAATGCTAGATATTGTATTATGATGTAAATTATGAAATTTTGTAATTATTTTGTAAATTATGTAAATTAAGGAAATTTGAAAATTTTGCTTATGTAATTTGAGAATGTTTACATATGAATTGAGTATGAATGGAAATGATTATGAAATTGAAATGTATGGATGAGATTTGAAATATGAGATAATTATGATTAGCATGGATAAGATTTTATTTTAGAAATATTGTTGAATTGAATTTCAAACAGGTGAATATTGAAATACGCCAAACGATAATATAATTGTGGAAACTCTACTAGTTTCTCCATCAAAAAAATAATTGATATTAAATTAAATGAATTCAAAATTATTAAAGAAATAAAGTAAGATAAGTTAGGGTGCTCAAACCTTGTATGCCTTGCTTGCTCAGCTATACTGTAGTCGGGTGAGGGGTGTTACACAAGCATGGTGGACCAAATAGAAATGTGGGCAGCTAGGGTTTAGGTTTGAGGATGGATAATTTTGATACAAATTATGAATTAGTTAAGTGTGAATGAGTGTATAACTTCTAAGTATGTAATTAGAATTCAACAAGTGAGTTAAACATGGAAGTTAGGGTTTTGGACCTAGGGTTTGGGAGACAAAATTTGGAGAAATGGTGAAATGATGTCTTTGACCTAATGTGAAGTGAAAAATGGTCATTTGTGACCAAATGAGGTGTGTTACAAGTGTTGGAATTAAAAGCCAATTCGGATTGGATAAGGTCATGTGCTGGCAGCATGATCAAAATTCCCTTTGAGGGATCAAAAATAAAATTTTACAAATCCAATGGATATGGGACCAATTGGGGATGAAAATAGGCACTAAAAGACACAATTTTCATTCAGGAAGCATGCCCAAAAAGTGACTAAAACCTAGTGAACAAATTGATCAAAGTTAAAAAATTACAGGCTGCCACTGCACAAACTGACCAAATGAACAGTGTTTGTTCATTTGGTCGTAACTCGAGCTAGGAAGGTCTAAATGACCTAAAATTTTACCAATGGTTAGATGAGATATAGATCTAAAACTTTCATGAAGAACACAAACCCAAATTATGCCATTAACCAAATCAAATTGCTGAGCAAAGTTGGGTCACTGAATCTGCAGACTACAGATTTGCCATTTGAATAGTAAAGTTTCAATGGCTATAACTCTCTCTAGAAAACTCTGATTTAGGCGATTCTTGAACCGATGGAAACCTAAGACATAGTAGAACATTTGATATGAAGAAAATTAGACCAGATTATGGACTTAACTTGATTAAATTGCTGAACGAAGTTGGATCAACAAATCTGCAGAACCAAAATTCTGCAGCATGAACAGTAAATGTAATTTGCTTATAACTTGAGCTACAAAACTCTAATTGGGGTGATTCAGAAAGGAAAATAAACTTAAGACAATAGGGAACATTTTCTATGAAGGAAGTTTTGCCAAATTCCAACAGTAAAATGACCAATGAAACAGTGCAACCTAGGACTCCAAAACCGAAAATTTGACAATTTTGCCTAAAAGACTTAAGTGTTGAGAAAATGACCAAAACCAACAAGTTTGGTGACCAAAATGTGGTATGTGGGTGAAGTTGAAATTCCCATATCTATTAAGCCTTAGAAAGTCAACAATTTGACTTGAATAGTGTAGTGAATAGTAACCCAAAACACAAAAATTTCAAGAACGTCGAATTTAGTACGTTAGAGCTAGGTAAAAGTAAAGTTAAATTTATTTTTGGATTTATGCTAAGTTATGGAACTGAAATACTGTGAAACTGTGTGTTTCAGTTGAAAAAGACTTGGAAGCTCTGAGCGACTGAGTCAAGCCCTAGAGGCGACTCACGTCAAGTTTGTGCACAATAAACCTTATTTGAACCTTTTGTCATTGAAATATTGATTTAGTGTGATTTATGAAAATTTGAAGTTAATTATGAATTGTGTTGCCATCTTGTGAATGAAATTATGACTTTGGAAATTTATTGGATTTCTCACGAATCATTTGAATAAAATGTTTGAAATTGATTTTTGATTCACACTTAGCATGACAGTGCCTTATTATTCCTCCTCCATTTATGGGGTGAGATCGATTATTTTCCTCCCTCTCTGGTTTACCAGTTGAGGTTGTAGATCGGATGAGTAATCATTAGCTAGCTAGCCACCTCCCTCATTGATTTCGATTAGTGAGGTTGTAGATTGCTTTGTCATGGTGTACAAGGTGGCATTGATCAGAAATTTTGTGTCATGGCTTAAGTTGTGTATGAATTGGCAACGCTGTGTTTCTTAAATTATTTGACTAAATTGTGTTATTATGAGCTTTGAAAATTTGTGAAATGTGATTGAGAAATATTTAAACTGTGTTTTGATAATGAATGATTTATGTATTGTATTTTAAATTTTTATTGTGCACCACTGAGTATTTTTATACTCAGCGATAGCTTGTTTTGCTGTCGCAGATAAGAGCAAAGAGAAAGCAGCAGAGTGAGCTGTGGGATTGACAAGAACTCTTGATCATTTTTTGTACGGGTATTATTTTATACCCTTGTGTTATTTTGATGTAAATATTGTAATGTCATAAGTATCAATGTAAAGTGAGCAGCTGTATAATAAATTGTAATAATATTATGTTTGGAACTTCTTTTTGTAAATTAATATTTGTAGTTGAGAATTTCATACTTTATACACTATGAATGAAGTTATTAAATATTTTGTGATGTTAAACTTTGATTAGATTGTGAAATTATTTTTGAAGTGGATTAAATTGAGTTGACTTGAAATTATTTGGTGGTTGGGAGTTGTGAAAAAATTTTGGAAGTGCTTTTTACAGGTTTTTGAAGAACGGTTTTCTCCAAATATAAATGGAACTCTATCAAAATTTTTATAAAATTTGCGGTAAAATTTAAATGGGCAAAATTTTTACTAGTTTATAAGCTTTTAATAAATGATTTTAGTTCCTACCAAAATGCTCACCACTTCCAAAATGCAAGAAAATAGTTTTAAAATCCCTTGTAGTGTACTTAATGAATTATCGGTAGGCGAAGTTCGGTAGTTCATTAGGTATTTTACGGGATCATGTTATGCCTTACAGAAGGGTAAGGTGTGACATGTTTTAGTGGTATCAGAGCATGGTTTTGCAATGAATTTTTGACTATTTATGTGAACATTTCTTTGATAAGTACAACTGCTCAAGTATCTTTAATTGATACATATGACATATTTACATCATGAATATGCACTAACGGAGGTCAACCTCCTTGTGTTTGATCTCAGGAAGTAGAAATTTTGGGAAAATGGAATGGAAGAAAGAGATCATTCTGCGGAATAGTCTGTTGAGGATGAGGTTTTAGGGGAAGCCCCAGTACTCCAGAACGTGAGTGGGTCAGCTACTTCAGCTCCTACTCCAGCATCGCAGTTCCCTGCTCAGTTTGTACCGCAGATGGCTGCGTTTCTCCAGCAAATGGCGGGAAATGTGCCACCCCAAACTCAGATGCAAGTACCTGTAGCACAACCACAGCCCTCAGCTCGACAATATGAAAAATTGATGAAATTTGGGGCCACTGAGTTCAAGGGCACTGTGGATCCACTAGAGGCAAAACAGTGGTTGAAAAGAATGGAACGAGTTTTTAGAAAGCTGCAGTGCACTAAAGAATTAAAATTTGAATATTATGTTTCTTTATTGCAAGGGGATGCATATGAATGGTGGAAGACCATCCCCAACTGTAACACCCCTATGTTCGGTAGTGCGTTCTACTGTTCCGATGACCAGTGCTGTCCGGACAGCTAGGATGCCTAGAACTACACTTCGATATGAGTGAGGAGACATAAAATAATGAAATACAATAGAAGAAAATACAAGAAAAATAAAGGAAAAATAATAGCAAAGAAGTGTAACCAAGTTAAGCGAGCCGAGAACCCTAGCGATGGGTGACCGCACCAGGAAGTCACGGCGTGGACCGTTGACTAACCCTGGACCACGGGGAACCCTAGAAAAAATTTTTATGACTTAAATAGACCCTTATTGAAATATAAATATCATTAGAAATATCAAAGAAAAATTAATTAATTAGTACAAAGAAAAGTGAGAAATCGAAAAACGGACAAAACCCGGTGTTACCAAAAAAATCGGGAATGTAACCCGAACAGGGGCATTATGGTCAATCGACATCCCGAATTATCTTTTGACCTAAATGTCCATTAAAAATAAATAATATTACACTTGGAAAATATAATGAAAAATTAATTTGGTGGTACCTAAAGTAAATAGCAAAAATTGTGGGTTTAATGTGGAATAAAGGAAAATTTAACATATAAAATGAATTACTTTGTGAAAGTGGACCACTATAGAATAAATTAAACATTAAATGGCAGGTGTAAGTCCATTATACAATCGAAATCTTCATCTTCTCCATTTCCCTCAACCATGCCGAAATGAAGAAAGATAAAAACCTCCATTGCCGTTTTGCCTTCAAGCTCCATTAACCTCCTCATTTCACTTCCAAACACCTAGGTGGCTTCATTAAAGATTATCTCCACATCATAAAGAAGAGTTTGATAGCAAAATCAAGAAGTTTAATGAAGGTTTAACAAGTCCCAACAATACGTAAGTTTGAGTTTTTGAATATTTCTTTGATAAAGTTTGTATACACGTTATGGGTGTTTGCTTTGTGAAGGAATTTTTAAGTTTTGAGGAGTTATTGATATATCCAATTTTGGACAGCCATGGAGTTCTATATTTAATGAAGTATTCATGCATATATTTGATGGGAATTTATGTTAAGTAGGGTAATTTAAAGTCCTAGTAAGTTATTTCCATGTATATGTGGTGATTGTACAATTGGGATTGAAGTTGATGAATTATGGGAACTTTGGCAATGTGAAGCATTCGGCAGCCTTGGGACTCTTTGATGAATGTTTAAATTCAAGAAGATATTGGGTGAATTGTGACATTGAGGATTGATGAATATGTATGTAAATTGGTTGTGAAAATGGTATGTAATAGTTAGGAGTGTTTATGTGTATTTATGGTTGTATTTGGACTTTGTGAATTAGAGTTTCATTTGGTGTATTGAGGATATTTGTAATCTGCCCAAAGTGACTTTAAGGTGAAAAGATAAATGGTTTTGGTAATGTACTAAATCAGAATTGGTAAGGGAAGTGGACTTAGAGTAAGGTAAATGTGTAATTGATACATGTATAAGCAATGTAATTAAGGGCAGTATGCATTTTAGCCCATAACTTTAAATGTGTAACTCCAATTGGTATGAGACCAATTGGAGGTGAAACTAGGCACAAAATTTGCCAACTTTCATGAAGGAAACATACCAAAATTCTGCTTGCAAGGTAGCTTGAAAAATGACCAAATCCGGATTAAGTACAATTGAGACCTGAAAATTGACCAATTGGGCAGCAGTTAGTGTTTAGGCCATAACTCACTCAAAACAGGTCCAATTGACCTGAAATTTTAAACATGAATAGTTAAGACCCATATCTACAAGTCTTATGAAGACACCAAAGCCCATAAATGACCATAAGCATGTCAAACAGCTTGCACAAGTTTGGGTCCAAAAACTGGCTGAACCAAAGTTGACCAAATTTGACCTAAAATGACCTAATTTGATGCCATTTGACCAGCAATAGTAAAATGACCATAACTTGGTCTACATAACTCAGAATAACCTAAAATATTTCTCCGCGTTCCATAAGACATAGATCTACAAGTTTGTAGTTTTGACCGAAACCCGAAAACCGAGGGAACTAGGTCGTCCGGCTAGGTCAAACTAGTATCCCGGAATCCAGCAATTTGCAATAAAATGCACTAAACAAGGAAATGAAATTGGTAACGTGTACCAACGCTAAAATACTATCGAATGTGACGTATTAATAACGTTAAAACCTAATTTACCTAGAATGCATCGAGGGTCGATATATTAGGTGATTAAGCAAATAATAACTTTCAGTGAATTACTTATCGAACATTATCGTTAGAGACAGTTTAATTTAGTACTAAAACACTTCAAATTGTGTTTCTCAGTTACCAAAGACTCGGGAAAAGGGAAGGAAACACTGAGTCCAGACCAAGAGACAGTTATCAGAGGTTTGTGCACAACAACTATTTCTTTTGAATTTTTCAATTGAAATGAATTATGACTATTTGTACATTATTGTTTTAAATTGTGGAAATGTGTTTGAATGGATATTTATTGCTTGAAAAGCATGGTAAATGATTTGAAACTGTGAGAAATTGTTTGAATGATATTGATGGATATTTATTAATTGAAAAGCATTGGAAATGGTTTAAAACCACAGCTATCATGTATATTGATTGTATTCCTCGCTAGCTTGTCTAGTGGGACGAATTGAATTCCCTCTCTGGCTGAAGTGTTGAGGTGTGTGCCTGTTGAGGACGAATTGGATGAGTACTCATACTTTTGCTAGCTAGCTATGTTATTCCTCATTAGTCATTGACTTTTGGGACGAATTGAATACCTCATTAGCCATCGGCTTTTGGGACGAATTGAACTTTGGAACATGATTATGCTGTGTGTGATTTATTGATTTATATTATGAGATTGTGAAATAGAGTTAAATCTTTATTGACATTTACTGTCTTTTGAAGTTAACTATGTTTTGATCTCTGAGATTTATTGTGATATTGTGTTAAATTCCTTCTGACACTCATTGTCTTGAATTTAACTATGATTTTACATATCCATCATTTAAATGATTTATGAATTGTGATTTAAAGTTGTATTTGGTTAATGTTGTGCACCACTAGACATTGTCTCAGCGATAGCTTTTATTGTATCGCGAGTAGACAGACAGACAGCGAGCGTGATGAGACTAGGGCTAGTACCTCCAGCGAGAGATTACCGGGTATAATGAGTATACCAACATTTTGCATTTTGTACTGTAATGTATGACCAATGTATGTACATATTTTTTTTTGGTTTTGAGCAGTTGTAAATTCAAATTGTACCTTGAAGTTGTAAAATGATTATGAGTTATTTTGGCTTATAAAAATTGTATTATATTTCTTGTATCGCAGTCTTTGAAAAATTACTATGGTTTTGAATTGAGAAACATGTTGTGTTGAGAAATATGTTGGAGTGGAGATTTGGAAATATATTAAAGTGCTTTTTACAGGTTTTCTGAAGAACTGTCTTATCCAAAATACAGATGGCACTCTGCCAAAATTTTTACAGAAATTCCAAATAAGTCAAATGTGTCATTTCTATCACTTGATTCAAAAGGTTTTTAACACTGTAAATAGTGCTCACCATCAGAAAAGAAGTAAGAAAAGTTTTTAAAATCCCTTGTAGTGTATTTAATGGGTTATCAGTAGACGGAGTTGGTAATTCATTAGGTATACTACGGGATCATGTTATGCCTTACAGAGGGGTAGGGTGTGACATGTTTTAGTGGTATCAGAGCAAAGTTTTTAAATTCTGTTTTCACCTATTATTGAATATTCTTTCTTCATAGTACAACTGCTCAATATCATTGTTTGATACATACAGTACATTACATTATAAATATGCACTAATAGGAGGAAATCTCCTTGTGTTAATTGTTCAGGAGATCTAAAATCCTCGCATTGACTATGGAAGAGGGTGATCGTTCAGTCGATCAATCTATTGAGGCTGAGGTGCAAGGGGATGCCCCAGGCCTACATAATGTCAGTGGTTCAGCAACACCAGCCCCTGCAGTACCGCAGTTTCCTGCTCAGTTCGCTCAGCAGATGGCTGCAATGTTCCAACAAATGGCTGGTAATGTGCCTACTCAAGTCCCAATACAGACACTAGTGGTACAACCACAGTCTCCTACCAGGCAGTATGATAAATGGATGAAATATGGGGCTACAGAGTTCAAGGGGACAGTAGATCCTCTAGAGGCTGAACAATGGTTAGAGAGGATGGATAGGGTATTCAAGAAATTGCATTGCACGGAGGAGCTCAGATTTGAATACTCAGTATCTTTGCTACAGGGGGATGCTTATGACTGGTGGAAAACCATTCCCCACAGTCTGGTAGAACCTGCAGTGCTAACATGGAATGACTTTCTCAGGGAATTCAGACAGAAATATGTCCCTGATGCTTATGTAGACCAGAAGCTACAAGAATTTCTAAGTCTGAAATAAGGGAACAGATCAGTGGCTGAGTATGAAAGAGAATTTTCTCGCCTGAGCCATTATGCAGTAAGTTTACTTGCTACCAGCAGGGAGAGATGCAAGAGGTTTGAAACTGGCTTGAAGCCCAGTATCAGGTTACAAGTAGTCGGCTTCAAACACACTAAGTTCTCTGAACTTATTTCTCAAGCCCTAGAGTTAGAAAGAATTGAGTCTGAAGCTACTCCTGAGAAAAAGAAATCAGAGAAGACAGAGAAAGAGGGAAAATCAGTAGAACAGAGTTCCAGTGGTCCTACTGGAAAGAGGAAGAACTATGGGGGACACAGCAGAGGTGGCAAGAAATTTGGTAGGGGAAGATATTTAGGACAGAAGCCTCCCCTATCTGGACAGCAGAGTACCAGAGGTTCCTAACCTCCCCGCCAATGTGAAACATGTGGAAGAAATCATGGTGGGATATGATATAAGGCTATTGGAGCCCTGTTATAACTGTGGAGGCACAGGACACTTTGCCAAGGACTGCACCAGTAGTCGCAGAGTTGGACCACCTCCTACTACTGCAGAAGGGTCAGTTCAGAGCCTTGTCACTAGAAGTTCACAACCACCTAGCAGAGGTAGAGGCAGGGGTAGAGGCAGCCAAGGCACAGTGAAACATTCAGAGCAAGACAGTGCTCCGGTCAGAGTCTATGCAATGAGACAGAGGGAAGAGGCCGAGACATCTGACGTTGTGGCTGGTACCTTCTCAACTTTTAATCAAGATGTGTTTGTGTTATTTGATCCGGGTTCTACCCATTCTTATGTGAGTGCTAGCATCATTGATTGCATTGTTGTTCCATGTACAAAAATGGACTTTGAGGTGCTAGTAACAAGTCCACTAGGACAGGAAGTCAGGGTTAATAGAATGTATAGAGATTGTCCTTTGGTGATCCAAGGACACACTTTCCTGTCTGATTTCATTGAATTGCCCTTCAGAGATTATGATATCATCTTGGGCATGGATTGGTTAGCTAGGCATCATGCCATGATTGACTGTAGGCTGAAGACAGTCACTTTTGGCCTTCCTCAGTATAGTGATGTGGTAATACATGGGGAAAGGCAGTTATTGCCATCAAACATCATTTCGGCTGCACTAGCCAGAAAAATGATCAGAAAGGGGTGTGAAGCCTACTTGGCACATGTGGTAGACACCCAAGTGGGGAGTCCAACATTGAAAGACATCCCTACAGTACATGACTTTCCAGATGTGTTTCCTGATGAATTGCTAGGATTACCTCCGGAAAGAGAAGTGCAGTTTGAAATTAATATTATGCTTGGTGTGGATCCAATCTCCATAACGCCATACAGAATGGCACCAGCAGAGTTGAAGGAGTTGAAGATACAGTTGCAAGAATTACTTGAAAAGGGATTTATCCGCCCTAGTGTGTCACCTTGGGGAGCACCAGTGTTGTTTGTTAAGAAGAAGGATGGTACTCTTCGCTTATGCATTGACTACCGACAGTTGAATAAGGTGACAATAAAGAACAGATATCCATTGCCTCGCATTGATGATCTGTTTGATCAATTGAAGGGTGCAGCTGTATTCTTCAAAATTGATTTGCGATCTGGTTATTATCAGTTGAAGGTGCAAGAGCAGAGTATTCCAAAAACTGCTTTCAGAACTCAATATGGCCACTATGAGTTTCTAGTAATGCCATTCGGGTTAACAAATGCTCCAGCTGCTTTTATGGATCTGATGAATACTATCTTCAGACCATATCTCGATCAATTTGTGGTGGTGTTTATTGATGACATTTTGATATATTCAAGGAATGCAGAGGAGCATGATAGACACCTGCGGATTGTACTGCAGACTTTAAGGGAGAAATAGCTATACGCCAAATTGTCGAAATGTGAATTTTGGCTGAAAGAAATCTCCTTTTTGGGACATGTTGTGTCAGCTGAAGGGATCAAGGTAGATTCCAGCAAGGTATAAGCTATCCTTAATTGGAAGCCGCCCAGGAACATAACAGAAATTCACAGTTTTCTGGGCTTAGCTGGATATTACCGTCGGTTTGTGAAGCGGTTTTCTATGTTATCTTCTCCACTGACCAAACTGCTTCGGAAAGATGTAAAATTTCAGTGGACTGATAAATGCCAGCAAAGTTTTGATGAGTTGAAGAGGTGTTTGACTGAAGCTCCAGTCCTCACTTTACCTACTCCGGGTAAAGAATACACAGTTTATAGTGATGCTTCTCACAATGGGTTAGGCTGTGTACTGATGCAAGATCGGAATGTCATTGCTTATGCATCACGCCAGCTGAAACCACATGAGAGGAACTACCCAACACATGATCTGGAGCTAGCAGCTATTGTTTTTGCTCTGAAGATCTGGAGACACTATTTGTATGGAGAGAAATGCTACATTTACACAGATCACAAGAGCTTGAAGTACTTAGGCACCCAGAAGGAATTAAATTTGAGGCAGAGGAGATGGTTAGAACTCATCAAAGATTATGATTGCTTAATAGACTATCAGCCAGGGAAAGCAAATGTGGTGGCTGACGCCTTAAGTCGCAAGACTATGGCAAGTCTCAAAGTTTCTCCTTTGTCCATGGTATATGAATTGAAAGCACAGCATGCCAGTTTAGAGATTGATGATGAGGGACAGACAGTAGTTGCATGGCATGTACAGCCAGTGTTGATTGATCGGATCGAATGGTCGCTCAGTGATGAAAAATATCGGCTCTGAAAGAAGCCAAGCAGGGCAAGAAACCTGAATTCTCTGTGAGAGATGATGGTTTATTACTACATCAGGGTAGAATGTGTGTTCCTAGTAATGTGGAATTGAGACAAGTCATTATGAAGGAAGCACATGAGTCTCCATTTGCTATGCACCTAGTGGAACTAAAATGTCTGAGAAATTTGAAAGGGCATTACTGGTGGATGGGTATGAAGAGAGATATAGCTGAATTTGTTTCCAAATGCCTAACTTGTCAGCAAGTAAAGGCAGAACATCAAGTTCCAGCTGGTTTGTTACATCCTTTGTCAGTACCAGAGTGGAAATGGGAACGAATAACTATGGATTTTGTTACAGGACTTCCAAGGACACAGAGTAGTCATGATGCAGTATGGGTTATAGTTGACAGATTGACCAAGTCTGCTCACTTTTTGCCAGTTCGGATGGATTATAGCCTGGAAAGATTGGCTAGATTGTACATATATGAGATTGTAAAATTGCATGGAGTGCCAGTATCAATTGTATCTGACAGAGATCCTAGGTTCACTTCTAGATTCTGGGGTAGTCTTCAGAGAGCCCTAGGAACTAGATTGAACTTCAAAGACATTCCACCCACGCAGACGGATGGCGATGCGAAGGGTTATTCAGATATTGGAGGATATGCTACGGGCTTGTGTGATTGAATTTGAAGGAAGTTGGGATACACACTTGCCTTTGATTGAGTTTGCTTATAACAACAGCTACTAATCAAGCATTGGGATGCCTCCATATGAAGCTTTGTATGGCAGAAAGTACAGAACTCCCTTATGTTGGGATGAAGTAGGTGAAAGGAAGATGATTGGGCCAGAGATTGTTCAGCAGACAGAGGAAAAGATCAGATTGATCAGAGATGGACTCAAAGCTACATCAGACCGTCAGAAGTCCTATGTTGATTTGAAAAGAAGAGATATTGAGTATGCAGTGGGTGATAAGGTATTCCTCAAAGTTTCTCCTTGGAAGAGGATTATGAGATTTGGCAGAAAGGGGAAACTGAATCCTCGTTTCATCGGACCATATGAGGTTCTGGAAAGAGTGGGTCCTTTGGCATATCGGTTGGCATTACCTCCAGAGCTAGCAAGGATACACAGTGTCTTCCATGTGTCCATGTTAAGGAGGTACAGATCTGACCCATCTCATGTACTATCAGTTGAAGAGATTGAGGTAAATCCAGACCTCTCATATGAAGAAGAACCCATAAAAATTCTGGCATATGAGGTGAAGCGGTGAGGAATAGCAGATACACACAGTTAAAGTGTTGTGGAACCATCATTCAGGCCAGGAAGCTACTTGGGAACGTGAAGAGGATATGAGGAGACAGCACCCACAGCTGTTCAGAGACTAATGCCAGGTAAAATTTCAAGATGAAATTTATTTAAGGGGGAGAGAATTGTAACACCCCTATGTTCGGTAGTGCATTCTACTGTTCTGATGACCAGTGCTGTCCGGAAAGCTAAGATGCCTAGAACTACACTTCGATATGAGTGAGGAGACATAAAATAATGAAATACAATAGAAGAAAATACAAGAAAAACAAAGGAATAATGATAGCAAAGAAATGTAACCAAGTTAAGCGAGCCGAGAACCCTAGCGATGGGTGACCGCACCGGGAAGTCACGGCGTGGACCGTTGACTAACCCTGGACCGCGGGGAACCCTAGAAAATATTTTTAGGACTTAAATAGACCCTTATTGAAATATAAATATCATTAGAAATATCAAAGAAAAATTAATTAATTAGTACAAAGAAAAGTGAGAAATCGAAAAACGGACAAAACCCGGTGTTACCAAAAAAATCAGGAATGCAACCCGAACAAGGGCATTATGGTCAATCGACATTCCGAATTGTCTTTTGACCTAAATGTCCATTAAAAATAAATAATATTACACTTAGAAAATATAATGAAAAATTAATTTGGTGGTACCTAAAGTAAATAGCAAAAATTATGGGTTTAATGTGGAATAAAGGAAAATTTAATATATAAAATGAATTACTTTGTGAAAGTGGACCACTATAGAATAAATTAAACATTAAATGGCAGGTGTAAGTCCATTATATAATCTGAAATCTTCATCTTCTCCATTTCCCTCAACCATGCCGAAATGAAGAAAGATAAAAACCTCCATTGCCGTTTTGCCTTCAAGCTCCATTAACCTCCTCATTTCACTTCCAAACACCTAGGTGGCTTCATTAAAGATTATCTCCATATCATAAGGAAGAGTTTGATAGAAAAATCAAGAAGTTTAATGAAGGTTTAACAAGTCCCAACAATAGGTAAGTTTGAGTTTTTGAATATTTCTTTGATAAAGTTTGTATACATGTTATGGGTGTTTGCTTTGTGAAGGAATTTTTAAGTTTTGAGGAGTTATTGATATATCCAATGTCACACCCTACCCCTTTGTAAGGCATAACATGATCCCGTAGTATACCTAATGAATTACCAACTCCATCTACTGATAACCCATTAAATACACTACAAGGGATTTTAAAAACTTTTCTTATTTCTTTTACAGTGGTGAGCACTATTTACAGGTATTAAAAACTTTGGTGAACTGAAGTAAAACAACTAACTCATTTGGTTTATTTGGAATTTCTATAAAAATTTTGGCAGAGTGCCATCTGTATTTTGGACAAAACAGTTCTTCAGAAAACCTGTAAAAAGCACTTCAATATATATTTTCAAATCTCAACTCCACATTTTTCTCAACACAATATATTTCTCAACTCAATTCCATAGAAATTTTTCAAAGTCTGAGATAAGGAAATATAATACAGCTTTTACAATCCAAAACACTCATAATTAATTTACAAGTCAAATGTACAATTTGGATTTACAACTGCTCAAAACCAAAAACAATATGTACATACAGTGTCATACATTACAGTACAAAATGCAAAATATTGGTATACTCATTATACCCGAAAAATCTCTCATTTGGAGGTATATGCGACCTAGTCTGTACTGCATCTGTCTCTACTGCGGCGACAATTAAAAGCTATCACGAGACAATGTCTCAGTGGTGCACAACATTAACCAAATACAATTTAAATCACAATTCATAAGTCATGTAAATAGTGGATACTTAAAATCATAGTTAAATTCAAGACAATAAATGTCAACAAGAATTTAAACTCCATTTGTCAATATCACAATAATTTTCCATAAGTCAGATCATGTTTGAATTCAAAAGACAGTATATGTCAATGAGAGTTTAAATCAATTTCACAATCTCACAATACATAATAATGCAATTTAGTCGAACAATTTAAGAATACAGTGTTGCCAATTCATTCACAACTTAAGCCATGACACAAATTTCCGATCAATGCCGTGTTGTACACCACGACAAAGCAATCACAACCTCACTAATCGAAATCAATGAGGAAGGGGAGCTAGCTATATAATGAGAACTCATCCATACTCACCTCAGACTGGGAAGTCAAAGAGGGAGGAACATAATCATACTCACCCCAGACTAATAAGTCAAAGAGGGAGGAATAATCACACTCACCCCATTAATGGAGGAGGAACATATTATCAGTGTCATGCCAATTGTGAGTCAAAACAATTCCAAACATTTTATTCAAATGATCCGTAAGAATCCAATAAATTTCCAAAGTTATAATTTCATTCACAAAATGGCAACACAATTCGTAATTCACTTCAATTTCCACAAAAACCATTTACAGTGCTTTTCAATCAATAAGTATCCATCAAATACCATTCAAACAATTTTTCACAGTTTCAAACCATTCACAATGTTTTTCAATCAATAAGTGTCCACCAAACACATTTCCACAATTTAAAACAATGATATGCAAATAGTCAATATTTATTTCCATTGAAAATAATTCAAAAGAAACAGTTGTTGTGCACAAACACAATTTAAAACAATAATATACAAATAGTCAATATTTATTTCAATTGAAAATTTCAAAAGAAATAGTCGTTGTGCACAAACCTCTGATGACTGTCTCCCTGGTCTGGACTCAGTGTTTCCTTCTCTTTTCCTGAGTCTTTAGTAACTGAGAAACACAATTTGAAGTGTTTCAGTACTAAATTAAATTGTCTCTAACGATAATGTTTGGTAAATAATGCACTGAACTCAATTATTCACTTAATCACCTAATATACCGACCCTCGTTGCGTTTTAGGTACATTAGGTTTTAGTATCGTTAATATGTCACATTCGATAAGGTTTTAGGTTTGGTATGTTTTACCAAAGTCATTTCCTTGCTTAGTGCATTTTAATGCAAATTGCTAGATTCCGGGACACTGGTTTGACCTAACCGGACGATCTAGTTCCCTTGGTTTTCGGGTCTCAGTCGAAACTACAAACTTGTAGATCTAGGTCTTATTGCACGCGGGGCAAAATTGCAGGTCAATCCGAGTTAAGTAGACCAAGTTATGGTCATTATACTATTGCTGGTCAAATGGCATCAATTAGGTCATTTTTTTGGTCAATTTGGTCAACTTTGGTTCGGCCAGTTTTTGGACCCGAACTTTTGAAAGCTTTTTGACTTGCTTCTGGTCATTTCTGGGTTTTGGTGTCTTCATAAGACTTGTAGGTATGGGTCTTAACTATTCATGGTTAAAATTTCAGGTCAATTGGACCTGTTTTGAGTGAGTTATGGCCTAAATACTCACTGCTGCCCAAATGGTCAGTTTTTAGGTCTCAAGTGTACCTAATCCGAATTGGTCATTTTTCACATCACCTTGCAAGCAGAATTTTGGTATGGTTTCTCAATGAAAGTTGGCACATTTTGTGCCTAGTTTCACCTCAAATTGGTCTCATACCAATTGAGGTTACACATTTCAGGTTATGGGCTAAAATGTACACTGCCCTCAATATGCATTTCACACCCCACTTCAAACACACATATACCTTGCAATTTGGTTCACTTCCCTACCAATCTGTTTTGGTACATTAACCACAGTATAATCTACTTTACATTAACATTATTTTGGGCAGATTACCATTACCCTCAACACACCAAATATAATTCACATTTACAATATCTCAATACCATTACATACACACCTAAACACCACTAATTCTCACATACACTTTACACAATAATTTCATACACATATCCTTCATTCCTTAATGCCACAATTCTGCCAACACTCCCATGAATATACACATTTATTCAAGTGTCCCCAAGGCTGCCGAAATTTGTCCTTCAACATCAAAGTGCCGTCCAAGTTACCAATTCCCATCCAAGTGCATAAATAACCATATAAACATGAAATAATTCACTAGGTTATTAATTTACCATGATCAACATTATTTCTCATCAATTATATGCATAATAAATCATCAAATGTGTGACCCCATGGCTGTCCAAAAATGGCTATCTCAATAACTATTTAAACTTCAAAATTTCCTTCACAAAACTAACACCCATAACATAAACATAAAGTTTAACAAGGAAATTCTCAAAAATGCAAACTTACCTTTAATTGTAACTTGCTAAACCTTCACCAAACTTCTCAAAATTGGTATCAATATCTTCCTTGTGATGTGTAGACCATTTTTCATAAAGCTACTTAAGGGATTGGAGTTGAAAATGGGGAGATAAGAAAGCTTGCATGAAAAATGGCTATGGAGGATTTCTTTTCCTCTTCAATTCGGCATGGGTTATGGAATGAAGAAGATGACCCTTTTGAGTGGGAAGAATCTGCCCACTAATGAATATATTTAACCATTTTAATGTTCTTAGTGGACCACTAAACAATTTAAATCATATTTTAAGGTAAACTTTCACTTAATCCCACATTAAGCCCTTGATTTTAGTTATTTGTATTAGGTACCACTAAACTAATTTTTCATTTTATTTTCCAAGTGTAATATTAATTATTTTTAATGGACATTTAGGTCAAAAGAAACTTGGGATGTCAAATGACCATAATGCCCTGTTCGGGTTGCATTCAGATTTTTAGAGTAATCGTATTTTGTCATTTTTGATTTCTCACTTTTCTTTGTACTAATTATTTAATTTTTCTTTGATCTTTCTAATGAGATTTATTCTTCAACAAGGGTCTATTTGTGTCTTAAAAATGTTTTCCAGGGTTCCCCGCAGTCCAGGGCTAGTCAACGGTCCACGCCGTGACTTCCTGTCTGATCACCATCGCTAGGTTTCCCGGCTCGTTTAACTTGATCACATTTCTTTGCTATGATTTTTCCTTTATTTTTCTTGTGTTTTCTTTTCTTGTATTTCATTATTTTATGTCTCCTCACTCATATCGAAGTACGGTTCTAGGCATCCTAGCTGTCCGGATAACACTGGTCACCGGAGCAGCAGAACGCACTACCGAACTTTGGGGTGTTACAATTCTCTCCCCCTTAAAATAAATTTCGTCTCGAAATTTTACCTAATAGCCATCTTACAATAGTCATACGTTTATTTTCTCCTTTCTATATGGTCGTAAGACTTTTAACAATCTAATACAATGTTTAATTTGCTTGGATAACCCCAATCTTCTCTTACTATTATGTTGTCTAATATTTCAGCTCACGTTCCTTCTTGAATGACCCTTGAGGTCATGTTAGAATCATTCATCAGGCATTGGTCCTCTGACCATTCTAGTCCATAGTCTTCCTCACATTTGGAATATTTCTTTGTTATATATGAATAAACTTTTCAAATCTATAATTCAATAACTCTTTTTATCTGTAAATATTCTATAACTTACTTCCTTTTGTACTGAACTATAACCTTTCGACATTCTAATTTTTGAGTTTTAGATCCCTAAGTAGGATTTTCAAACTTATTTCTAACAATTAAATTCTGTCCTGGCATAACTATACCAAAACAGATGCCGTTGGCAACTATTCTCATCTAGATATACTATCGGGTAGTACGTAGCTCTACACAATAATCTCAAGTTAATCAGAATCTCTGACTTATTCAATAGATCAAACTTTCCTATCTTTTATCCTTTTCAAATTCACTGATATCCGAACTTCTTCTGATTACAATATCTATTAACAATTACTACAGTAACATCTCTGCCTTCATCTAGAGCAATTCTATTTCTGTAACTTATTTTTACGTCCTCTTGCCTTACATTAAGTAGGCTCACCAATTAGCTTATAATTTTATGGTGTGTCAGCAAATACTTTTCGCCGATAAACTCTTCCAAAACTAATTTAACTTATTATCACAATCCTTATCCTAAAGGACTAATCACTAATGCATCAAAATTTATTTCCCCGACCTCCTGTCCTAACGGACTTGTTAGTAGCACCTCAAAATCCATTTTTGTACTGAGCAGCAATGCAATCAATGATGCTAGCACACACATAAGAATGGGTAGAACCCAGATCGATTACACACACACTTCCTGTTTAAAAGTTGAGAAGGTACAAGCCACAACATCAGATATCTCTGCCTCTTCCCTCTGTATCATGTCATAGACTCGATCGAGCACTATCTTGCTCGATTGTTTTATCGTGCCTTGGTGCTCTTTGGGTTACCTCTACCCCGCCTCTACCTCTCTGGGTGGTGTGAACTTCGGTGACAGGCTCGGCTCGGCCCTTCTACAGAGTAGGAGGTGGTCCAACTCTGCGACTCAGTGCGGTCCTTGGCAAAGTGTCCCATGCCTCCACGCTTATAACAGCACCAATAGCCTTATAGCATATCCCACCATGATATCTTCCACAATTTTCACATTGGCGGGAATGGTAGGAACCTCCTACTATCTTGACCAGATAAAGGAGGTTTCATCCCGAATGTCCTCCCCTACTGGACTTCTTGCCACCTCTGTTGTGTCCCTCATAGTTCTTCCTCTTTCCAAGTAGGACCACCGAACTCGCTCTCTTGACTTTCCCTCTTCATCCGTCTTCTCGATCTCTTTTTCTCGGGAGCGGTCTCAAACTCAACTCTTTCCAACTCTAGGGCTTGAGAAACAAGTTCAGAGAAGTTAGTGTGTTTGAAGCCGAGCACTTGTACTGACATCTGGGCTTCAAGCCGTTTCAAACCTCTTGCATCTCTCCCTGCTGGTAGCAAGCAAACTTACTGCATAGTGGCTAAGGCGGGAGAATTCTCTTTCATACTCAGCCACTGATCTGCCCCCCTGTTTCAAACTTAAGAATTCTTGCAGTTTCTGGTCTACATAAGCATCGTGACATATTTACTCAATTCTCGAGGAAGTCATTCCATGTTAGCACCGCAGCTCTACTGACTGGGAATGGTTTTCCACCATCATAGGCATCCCCAGTAACAAGGACACCGAGTATTCAAACCTAAGCTCTTACGTACAATGTAGCTTCTTGAACACCCTATCCATCCTCTCTAACCATTGTTCACCTTCTAGAGGATCTCAGTCCCTTAAACTCAGAGCCCCATATTTCATCAATTTATCATATTGCCTCGTAGGAGGCGTGGTTGTACCATCGGTGTCTCAGATTGGGACTTGAGTAGGCACATTACCAGCCATTTGTTGGAACATTGCGACCATCTCTGAGCGAATCGAGTGAAATCGCAGATGCTGCGGTGGTCTTCTTGAACCACTAACATTTTGTAGGCACAGGGCATCCCTTGCACCTCGGCCTCAATAGATTGATCGATCAACGATCACCCTCTTCCATATTCAATGCGAGGATTTTAGATCTCTGAACAAATAACACAAGGAGATTTCCTCCGTTAGTGCATATTTATAATGTAATGTCTTGTATGTATCAAACATTTGAGCGATTGTAGTTACCGATAAAAGATTTCAAATTCACAGTTCGAAATTCACTTTAAAACCATTGCTCTGATACCACCAAAACATGTCACACCCTACCCCTTTGTAAGGCATAACATGATCCCGTAGTATACCTAATGAATTACCAACTCCATCTACTGATAACCCATTAAATACACTACAAGGGATTTTAAAAACTTTTCTTATTTCTTTTCTGATGGTGAGCACTATTTACAGTATTAAAAACTTTGGTGAACTGAAGTGAAACAACTAACTCATTTGGTTTATTTGGAATTTCTGTAAAAATTTTGGCAGAGTGCCATCTGTATTTTGGACAAAACAGTTCTTCAGAAAACCTGTAAAAAGCACTTCAATATATATTTTCAAATCTCAACTCCACATTTTTCTCAACACAATATATTTCTCAACTCAATTCCATAGAAATTTTTCAAAGTCTGAGATAAGGAAATATAATACAGCTTTTACAATCCAAAACACTCATAATTAATTTACAAGTCAAATGTACAATTTGGATTTACAACTGCTCAAAACCAAAAACAATATGTACATACAGTGTCATACATTACAGTACAAAATGCAAAATATTGGTATACTCATTATACCCGAAAAATCTCTCGCTGGAGGTATATGCAGCCTAGTCTGCTGCCCTGTCTGTCTCTCTACCTGCGACAGCAATTAAAAAGCTATCGCTGAGACAATGTCTCAGTGGTGCACAACATTAACCAAATACAATTTAAATCACAATTCATAAGTCATGTAAATAGTGGATACTTAAAATCATAGTTAAATTCAAGACAATAAATGTCAACAAGAATTTAAACTCCATTTGTCAATATCACAATAATTTTCCATAAGTCAGATCATGTTTGAATTCAAAAGACAGTATATGTCAATGAGAGTTTAAATCAATTTCACAATCTCACAATACATAATAATGCAATTTAGTCGAACAATTTAAGAATACAGTGTTGCCAATTCATTCACAACTTAAGCCATGACACAAATTTCCGATCAATGCCGTGTTGTACACCACGACAAAGCAATCACAACCTCACTAATCGAAATCAATGAGGAAGGGGAGCTAGCTATATAATGAGAACTCATCCATACTCACCTCAGACTGGGAAGTCAAAGAGGGAGGAACATAATCATACTCACCCCAGACTAATAAGTCAAAGAGGGAGGAATAATCACACTCACCCCATTAATGGAGGAGGAACATATTATCAGTGTCATGCCAATTGTGAGTCAAAACAATTCCAAACATTTTATTCAAATGATCCGTAAGAATCCAATAAATTTCCAAAGTTATAATTTCATTCACAAAATGGCAACACAATTCGTAATTCACTTCAATTTCCACAAAAACCATTTACAGTGCTTTTCAATCAATAAGTATCCATCAAATACCATTCAAACAATTTTTCACAGTTTCAAACCATTCACAATGTTTTTCAATCAATAAGTGTCCACCAAACACATTTCCACAATTTAAAACAATGATATGCAAATAGTCAATATTTATTTCCATTGAAAATAATTCAAAAGAAACAGTTGTTGTGCACAAACACAATTTAAAACAATAATATACAAATAGTCAATATTTATTTCAATTGAAAATTTCAAAAGAAATAGTCGTTGTGCACAAACCTCTGATGACTGTCTCCCTGGTCTGGACTCAGTGTTTCCTTCTCTTTTCCTGAGTCTTTAGTAACTGAGAAACACAATTTGAAGTGTTTCAGTACTAAATTAAATTGTCTCTAACGATAATGTTTGGTAAATAATGCACTGAACTCAATTATTCACTTAATCACCTAATATACCGACCCTCGTTGCGTTTTAGGTACATTAGGTTTTAGTATCGTTAATATGTCACATTCGATAAGGTTTTAGGTTTGGTATGTTTTACCAAAGTCATTTCCTTGCTTAGTGCATTTTAATGCAAATTGCTGGATTCCGGGACACTGGTTTGACCTAACCGGACGATCTAGTTCCCTCAGTTTTCGGGTCTCGGTCGAAACTACAAACTTCTAGATCTAGGTCTTATTGCACGCGGGGCAAAATTGCAGGTCAATCCGAGTTAAGTAGACCAAGTTATGGTCATTATACTATTGCTGGTCAAATGGCATCAATTAGGTCATTTTTTTGGTCAATTTGGTCAACTTTGGTTCGGCCAGTTTTTGGACCCGAACTTTTGAAAGCTTTTTGACTTGCTTCTGGTCATTTCTGGGTTTTGGTGTCTTCATAAGACTTGTAGGTATGGGTCTTAACTATTCATGGTTAAAATTTCAGGTCAATTGGACCTGTTTTGAGTGAGTTATGGCCTAAATACTCACTGCTGCCCAAATGGTCAGTTTTTAGGTCTCAAGTGTACCTAATCCGAATTGGTCATTTTTCACATCACCTTGCAAGCAGAATTTTGGTATGGTTTCTCAATGAAAGTTGGCACATTTTGTGCCTAGTTTCACCTCAAATTGGTCTCATACCAATTGAGGTTACACATTTCAGGTTATGGGCTAAAATGTACACTGCCCTCAATATGCATTTCACACCCCACTTCAAACACACATATACCTTGCAATTTGGTTCACTTCCCTACCAATCTGTTTTGGTACATTAACCACAGTATAATCTACTTTACATTAACATTATTTTGGGCAGATTACCATTACCCTCAACACACCAAATATAATTCACATTTACAATATCTCAATACCATTACATACACACCTAAACACCACTAATTCTCACATACACTTTACACAATAATTTCATACACATATCCTTCATTCCTTAATGCCACAATTCTGCCAACACTCCCATGAATATACACATTTATTCAAGTGTCCCCAAGGCTGCGAAATTTGTCCTTCTACATCTAATTGCTGTCCATGTTACCAATTCCCATCCAAGTGCATAAATAACCATATAAACATGAAATAATTCACTAGGTTATTAATTTACCATGATCAACATTATTTCTCATCAATTATATGCATAATAAATCATCAAATGTGTGACCCCATGGCTGTCCAAAAATGGCTATCTCAATAACTATTTAAACTTCAAAATTTCCTTCACAAAACTAACACCCATAACATAAACATAAAGTTTAACAAGGAAATTCTCAAAAATGCAAACTTACCTTTAATTGTAACTTGCTAAACCTTCACCAAACTTCTCAAAATTGGTATCAATATCTTCCTTGTGATGTGTAGACCATTTTTCATAAAGCTACTTAAGGGATTGGAGTTGAAAATGGGGAGATAAGAAAGCTTGCATGAAAAATGGCTATGGAGGATTTCTTTTCCTCTTCAATTCGGCATGGGTTATGGAATGAAGAAGATGACCCTTTTGAGTGGGAAGAATCTGCCCACTAATGAATATATTTAACCATTTTAATGTTCTTAGTGGACCACTAAACAATTTAAATCATATTTTAAGGTAAACTTTCACTTAATCCCACATTAAGCCCTTGATTTTAGTTATTTGTATTAGGTACCACTAAACTAATTTTTCATTTTATTTTCCAAGTGTAATATTAATTATTTTTAATGGACATTTAGGTCAAAAGAAACTTCGGGATGTCAAATGACCATAATGCCCCTGTTCGGGTTGCATTCCCGATTTTTCGGTAACACCGTATTTTGTCTGTTTTTCGATTTCTCACTTTTCTTTGTACTAATTATTTAATTTTTCTTTGATCTTTCTAATGAGATTTATTCTTCAACAAGGGTCTATTTGTGTCTTAAAAATGTTTTCCGTGGGTTCCCATCGTAGAGCTAGTCAACGGTCCACGCCGTGACTTCCCGGTGCGGTCACCCATCGCTAGGTTTCCCGGCTCGTTTAACTTGATCACATTTCTTTGCTATGATTTTTCCTTTATTTTTCTTGTGTTTTCTTTTCTTGTATTTCATTATTTTATGTCTCCTCACTCATATCGAAGTACGGTTCTAGGCATCCTAGCTGTCCGGATAACACTGGTCACCGGAGCAGCAGAACGCACTACCGAACTTTGGGGTGTTACATCCAATTTTGGACAGCCATGGAGTTCTATATTTAATGAAGTATTCATGCATATATTTGATGGGAATTTATGTTGAGTAGGGTAATTTAATGTCCTAGTAAGTTATTTCCATGTATATGTGGTGATTGTACAATTGGGATTGAAGTTGACGAATTATGGGAACTTTGGCAATGTGAAGCATTCGGCAGCCTTGGGACTCTTTGATGAATGTTTAAATTCATGAAGATATTGGGTGAATTGTGACATTGAGGATTGATGAATATGTATGTAAATTGGTTGTGAAAATGGTATGTAATAGTTAGGAGTGGTTATGTGTATTTATGGTTGTATTTGGACTTTGTGAATTAGAGTTTCATTTGGTGTATTGAGGATATTTGTAATCTGCCCAAAGTGACTTTAAGGTGAAAAGATAAATGGTTTTGGTAATGTACCAAATCATAATTGGTAAGGGAAGTGGACTTAGAGTAAGGTAAATGTGTAATTGATACATGTATAAGCAATGTAATTAAGGGCAGTATGCATTTTAGCCCATAACTTTAAATGTGTAACTCCAATTGGTATGAGACCAATTGGAGGTGAAACTGGGCACAAAATGTGCCAACTTTCATGAAGGAAACATACCAAAATTTTGCTTGCAAGGTGGCTTGAAAAATGACCAAATCCGGATTAAGTACAATTGAGACCTGAAAATTGACCAATTGGGCAGCAGTTAGTGTTTAGGCCATAACTCACTCAAAACAGGTCCAATTGACCTGAAATTTTAAACATGAATAGTTAAGACCCATATCTACAAGTCTTATGAAGACACAAAAGCGCAAAAATGACCATAAGCAAGTCAAACAGCTTGCACAAGTTCGGGTCCAAAAACTGGCCGAACCAAAGTTGACCAAATTTGACCTAAAATGACCTAATTTGATGCCATTTGACCAGCAATAGTAAAATGACCATAACTTGGTCTACATAACTCAGAATGACCTAAAATTTTGCCCCGCATTCCATAAGACATAGATCTACAAGTTTGTAGTTTTGACCAAAACCCAAAAACCGAGGGAACTAGGTCGTTCGGCTAGGTCAAACTAGTATCCCGGAATCCAGCAATTTGCAATAAAATGCACTAAATAAGGAAATGAAATTGGTAACGTGTACCAACGCTAAAATACTATCGAATGTGATGTATTAATAACGTTAAAACCTAATTTACTTAGAATGCATCGAGGGTCGATATATTAGGTGATTAAGCAAATAATAACTTTCAGTGAATTACTTATCGAACATTATCGTTAGAGACAGTTTAATTTAGTACTGTAACACTTCAAATTGTGTTTCTCAGTTACCAAAGACTCGGGGAAAGGGAAGGAAACATTGAGTCCAGACCAAGAGACAGTTATCAGAGGTTTGTGCACAACAACTATTTCTTTTGAATTTTTCAATTGAAATGAATTATGACTATTTGTACATTATTGTTTTAAATTGTGGAAATGTGTTTGAATGGATATTTATTGCTTGAAAAGCATAGTAAATGATTTGAAACTGTGAGAAATTGTTTGAATGATATTGATGGATACTTATTGATTGAAAAGCATTGGAAATGGTTTGAAACCACAGCTATCATGTATATTGATTGTATTCCTCGCTAGATTGTCTAGTGGGACGAATTGAATTCCCTCTCTGGCTGAAGTGTTGAGGTGTGTGCCTGTTGAGGACGAATTGGATGAGTACTCATATTTTTGCTAGCTAGCTATGTTATTCCTCATTAGTCATTGACTTTTGGGATGAATTGAATACCTCATTAGCCATCGGCTTTTGGGACGAATTGAACTTTGGAACATGATTAAGCTGTGTGTGATTTATTGATTTGTATTATGAGATTGTGAAATAGAGTTAAATCCTTATTGACATTTACTGTCTTTTGAAGTTAACTATGTTTTGATCTCTGAGATTTATTGTGATATTGTGTTAAATTCCTTCTGACACTCATTGTCTTGAATTTAACTATGATTTTACATATCCATCATTTAAATGATTTATGAATTGTGATTTAAAGTTGTATTTGGTTAATTTTGTGCACCACTGAGACATTGTCTCAGCGATAGCATTTTATTGCTTTGCAGTGAGCAGACAGCAGTGGCGAGCGTGCTAGTACCTCCAGCGAGAGATTACCGGGTATAATGAGTATACCAACATTTTGCATTTTGTACTGTAATGTATGACCAATGTATGTACATATTTTTTTTTGGTTTTGAGTAGTTGTAAATTCAAATTGTACCTTGAAGTTGTAAAATGATTATGAGTTATTTTGGCTTGTAAAAATTGTATTATATTTCTTGTATCGCAGTCTTTGAAAAATTACTATGGTTTTGAATTGAGAAACATGTTGTGTTGAGAAATATGTTGGAGTGGAGATTTGAAAATATATTAAAGTGCTTTTTACAGGTTTTCTGAAGAACTGTTTTATCCAAAATACAGATGGCACTCTGTCAAAATTTTTACAGAAATTCCAAATAAGTCAAATGTGTCATTTCTATCACTTCAGTTCAAAAAGGTTTTTAACACCTGTAAATAGTGCTCACCACTGTAAAAGAAGTAAGAAAAGTTTTTAAAATCCCTTGTAGTGTATTTAATGGGTTATCAGTAGACGGAGTTGGTAATTCATTAGGTATACTACGAGATCATGTTATACCTTACAGAGGGGTAAGGTGTGACACCCACAGCCTAGTTGAGCCACCTGTGCTGACATGGACAAACTTTCTGAGGGAATTCAGACAGAAATGGGTTCCTGATGCGTATGTAGATATGAAATTGCAAGAATTCTTGAGTTTGAAACAAGGGGACAGAACTATAGCAGAGTATGAGAGAGACTTCTCAAGGCTAAGCCACTATGCTGAAAGCTTAGTCTCCACCCCCAGAGATAGATGTAAGAGGTTTGAGTCCGGGTTAAAGCCGAATCTGAGAATGCAAGTTATGGGTTTCCGACATCAGAATTTTGCTGAGTTGATCTCACAGGCCATGGAACTGGAAAGGATAGAATCAGAAGGGGCAGTGAAGAAGGGTATACAAGAGAAAGAGAAGACTGAAAAGACTATTGGACAAGTATCTGAAAGTTGTTCTGGGAAGAGGAAACAGTTTGGGGGATCCAGTTCCCGTAGATCTGGCAAAGGCAGATTCTCTGGCCAAAGACCACCCTGGTCTGGTCAGCAGACCCAGCAGGCACCCCGAGGAGCTCTATCAGTACAACAGTGTAAAACTTGTCATAGAACACACGGTGGGGTGTGTTTCAAGGCCACTGGTGCATGTTTTAACTGTGAAGGGAGCGGACATTTCGCTAAGGATTGCACTAGTCCGCGCCGGTCTGGACCTTCTGTTACATCTGAAGGATCAGCCCAAGTCTCTGCACCAAGAGGATCATAGCCAGCTGGTAGAGGTAGAGGCAGAGGTAGGGGTCCTGGTAACACTCCTGGAAGTCAAAGCACTGTTAACCAGCCAGTATCGATGTCGCACGATCGAGTGTATACCATGCGTCAGAGGAAGGAGGCTGAAACATCAGACGTAGTAGCTGGTATTTTCTCCATACTTGATCAAGATGTACATGTGTTATTTGATCTTGGCTCCACACATTCATATGTTAGTGCTAGTGTAATGTGTTCTACTGCTAGTCAGTGTGTACCAATGGATTATGATGTGCTAGTAACTAGTCCATTAAGCCAGGAGGTCAGGGTAAATAAATTATATAGGGATTGTCCTTTGGTGATCCAATGACACACTTTTCTGTCTGATTTAATTGAAATACCCTTCAGAGATTATGACATTATCTTGGGCATGGATTGGTTAGCCAGGCATCATGCGATGATTGACTGTAGACTGAAGACAGTCACTTTTGGTCTCCCTTAGTATGGCGATGTGGTAATACATGGGGAGAAGCAGTTATTGCCTTCAAACATCATTTCAGCTGCACTGGCCAGAAAAATGATTAGGAAAGGGTGTGAGGCATACTTGGCACATGTGATAGACACCCAAGTAGATAGTCCAGCTCTGAAGGACATCCCCACTGTATGTGACTTTCCGGATGTATTTCCTGATGAATTGCCAGGATTACCTCCAGAAAGAGAAGTGCAGTTTGAAATTGATTTTATGCCTGGTGTGGACCCAATCTCCATAACGCCATACAGAATGGCACCAGTAGAACTAAAAGAATTGAAATTACAATTGCAAGAGTTGCTTGACAAGGGCTTCATCTGCCCTAGTGTGTCACCTTGGGGAGCGCCGGTGTTGTTTGTAAAGAAGAAGGATGGCACTCTCCGGTTATGCATTGACTATCGACAATTGAATAAGGTGACAATAAAGAATAGATATCCATTGCCCCGTATTGATGACTTGTTTGATCAGTTGAGGGGTGCAGCTGTGTTCTCCAAAATTGACCTGAGATCAGGTTATTATCAGCTGAGAGTACAAGAGCAGAGTATTTCTAAAACTGCCTTTTGAACCCGCTATGGCCATTATGAGTTCTTGGTCATGCCATTTGGGTTAACTAATGCTCCGACTGCTTTTATGGATCTGATGAACATTATCTTCAGATCATACCTCGACCAGTTTGTTGTGGTATTTATCGATGATATATTGGTTTACTCGAGGAATGCAGAAGAGCATGATAGACATTTGCGCATTGTATTACAGACTTTGAGGGAGAAACAGCTATATGCTAAATTGTCGAAGTGTGAATTTTGGCTGAAGGAAATATCCTTTTTGGGGCACATAGTATCAGTAGAGGGTATTAAGGTAGATCCAAGTAAGATTGAAGCTGTCCTTAATTGGAGGCCACCCAGAAATGTCACAGAGATTCGCAGTTTTCTGGGTTTAGCTGGATACTACCGTCGGTTTGTGAAGGGATTCTCCATGTTGGCATCTCCATTGACCAAGCTGCTTAGAAAAGATGTAACATTTCAGTGGACGGATAAATTCCAGCAAAGCTTTGATGAATTGAAGAGATGTTTGACTGAAGCTCCAGTCCTGACTTTACCTACACCGGGTAAAGAATATACAGTTTAAAGTGATGCTTCTCATAATGGGTTAGGTTGTGTGTTGATGCAAGATCGAAATGTCATTGCCTATGCATCACGCCAGCTAAAACCACATGAGAGGAATTATCCGACACATGACTTTGAGGCAGATCATTTTGAAGGAAGCACATGAGTCTCCTTTTGCCATACACCCTGGTGGTACAAAAATGTATAGAGGGATAAAGGAGCATTACTGGTGGATGGGTATGCAAAGAGATGTGGCGGAGTTTGTTTCCAAATGCCTAACTTGTCACCAAGTAAAGGCAGAGCATCAAGTACCAACTGGGTTATTACATCCACTACCAGTGCCAGAATGGAAATGGGAGAGAATAACTATGGATTTTATGATGGGACTTCCGAGGACACAGAAGAGTCATGATGCAGTATGGGTCATTGTTGACAGACTAACCAAGTCTGCTCATTTTCTGCCAGTCCGAATGGACTACAGTTTAGAAAGATTGGCCAGGTTGTACATTGATGAGATTGTGAGACTACATGGAGTGCCAGTATCCATTGTATCAGATAGAGATCCTAAGTTTACTTCTAGATTCTGGGGTAGTCTTCAGAGAGCCCTAGGAACTAAATTGAACTTCAGTACTGCATTCCATCCACTGACAGATGGCCAGTCTGAGAGGGTAATTCAGATCTTGGAGGACATGCTACGGGCTTGTGTGATTGAGTTTGAGGGCAGTTGGGATACGCACTTGCCTTTGATTGAGTTTGCTTACAACAACAGCTACCAATCAAGCATTGGGATGCCTCCATATGAAGCTTTGTATGGTAGAAAATGTAGAACCCCGTTGTGTTGGGATGACGTGGGTGAAAGAAAAATGATTGGACCCCAAATTATTCAGCAAAATGAGGAGAAGATCAGAGTAATCAGAGATCGACTTAAGACTGCATCAGACCGGCAGAAGTCCTATATTGATCTGAAGATAAGAGATATTGAGTATGCAGTGGGTGAGAAAGTTTTCCTCAAAGTTTTTCCTTGGAAGAGAATTATGAGATTTGGCAGAAAGGGGAAATTGAGTCCTCGTTTCATTGGGCCATATGAGGTTCTGGAAAGAGTGGGTCCTTTGGCATATCGGTTGGCACTACCTCCAGAGTTGGAGAAGATACATAATGTTTTCCATGTGTCTGTGTTGAGGAGGTACCGATCAGACCCATCTCATGTACTACCAGTGGAGGAAATTGAAGTGAATCCAGACCTCACATATGAAGAAGAACCCATAGAGATTCTGGCTTATGAGGCGAAGCAGCTACAGAACAAATAGATACCGTTGGTAAAAGTGCTGTGGAACCATCATTCAGGCCAAGAGGCTACTTGGGAACAAGAGGAGGACATGAGGAGACAGCACCTACAGTTGTTCAAAGATTAATACCAGGTAAAATTTCGAGACAAAATTTATTTAAGGGGGAGAGAATTGCAACACCCCTATTTGCATAGCCTGGTATATTTCATTGTTCCGGTGACTGGAGTCGGTCTGGACAATTAAGGGGATTAGAACCACATCTAAGATAACTAGATAACCTATAAACACAAATAATTAGTAATGTCCAATTATTTAAGTAAAAATAAGAAAAACAGAACATAAGAAGTTAAACGAGCCGAGAGTCACAGCGATGGGTGACCTTCTCGGGAATGACTGCAAAGTCATTTTAAACTCAAATTTCGAACCGTAAAATGTGACGTCGTGGTCCTTAGGACCCTTATAAACATAGTGGAAAAGAGAAAATCATGAAAAAGAACTGTTAAGCTATTCAAATAATTAGTCAGGGAGCTAGAAGAAATATGGAATTATTTGCAAACCGAGTTGAACCGGTGAAGGGCAATTTGGTCAATTGACCCCGAGAGCTAACTCCTAACCTAACTGTCAAATAAAATAAGAGAAAAGAAAATTTCAGAATCGAGAATTAAATTAAAGAACTAATAGAAAAAAAAAGATGAGAAAATGAAAAAGCTAAAAAGGTGTAGGAAGATGACATCATGCATGATATCATGCATGATGCCATAAGTCATATAATTAATAAATTAATTAAATGGATTTTTGGGTCTTCCATAGGGATAAAAACAAAACAAAAGAAAAAAAAAAAAGAAAAAGACTTCATCCTCTCAAAAAAAACGTGAACCATTCTCTCTCCCTCTCCCTCACCAAAAAACTCCCATGGAAGCTTGATACAAGCTTGATTCTACCCACTTAACCTTATTTTGTCCCCTAATTAATCCATAAAAACTTGTTAACTTCACTTGGGGAAGCATTTGAAGAAGAAAAGAAAAGGAAAAAGGGAGTGAAATTGAAGAATTAGAGCTAAAAATTCTGCTCACTTAAGGTTGGTACTTGTAGAAAGAGATGATTCTCATTGATATCAATTAATATGTACATGGGTATATATATACAATTGATTCCTATAATTGTGTTCTACTAATTAGGAAAAAATCATAAATAAGAAATCCTAAATAGGAATACAGAATACAGAATATACAGAGAAATAATATAGTGATTGACTTTCCATAACACTCCCCCTCAAGTTGGAGCATAGATGTTAATCATGCCCAACTTGTTACAAATGTAGTCAATCCTAGCTCCATTCAGAGCTTTTGTGAAAATATCTCCTAATCGCTCTCCGGTTTGATGTGTCTGTTGAGATGATCATTTGTTGAATCTTTTCACGAATAAAGTGACAATCAATCTCAATATGTTTGGTCCGCTCATGAAACACGGATTAGAAGCAATATGAAGAGCGACTTGATTATCACACCACAATTTTGCAGGTGGAGGTCTTAAAACTGTCTCATCTAGTAATTGAAGTATCCACATTACCTCACATACCGATTGTGCCATGGCTCTGTATTCGGATTCAAAGACTAGATCGAGAAACTACACTCTGCTTCTTGCTTCTCCAAGACACCAAATTTCCTCCAATAAAAACGCAATATCCAGTAGTTGACCTCCTGTCAACCTTAGATCCAGCCCAGTCGACATCTGAAAAACGTTCAACATTCAAATGCCCATGATTGCCATATAGCAAACCTCTTCCTGGAGCGCCCTTCAGATAACACAAGATTTGTTCCAAGGCTTCCCAATGAGCAACAGTTGGGGAAGACATAAACTGACTTACCACAGTAACGGCATAAGCAATGTCAGGACGAGTGACTGTAAGGTAGTTCAATTTTCCTACCAATCTCCTGTATCTCTCTGGATCTTCAAACAACTCACTATCCCCTGCTAACAGTTGTAAAGTTGGAGTCATTGGTGCACTACAAGGCTTAGCACCTAATTTTCCTGTCTCTGTCAATAGATCGAGGACATATTTTCTTTGAGACAAGAAAATACCCTTCTTATTTCTTATAACTTCGATACCCAAGAAATACTTTAACAATCCCAAGTCTTTGGTCCAAATCGAGTTTGGAGGAAGGTTTTAAGAGATGAAATACCTGCAGAGTCACTCCCGGTGATGACAATGTCATCCACATAGACTACCAAGAGAATTAGGCCACCTCCGATTGCCTATAAAATCTTGAGTGATCACACTTACTCTTTGCATACCAAATTCTGCATCGCTTCACCGAATCTCCCAAACCATGCCCTAGGACTTTGTTTCAAGCCATAAAGAGACTTAAGCCAACAAACTTTACCCAACTCCCCGAGCAACAAACCTGGTGGTTGCTCCATATACACCTCCTCACGAAGATCACCATGAAGAAAAGCATTCTTGATATCCAATTGATGCAGGGCCAATCATATGTAAATGCTAAAGAGATAAACAAGCGAATAGAAGTAAGTTTAGCTACAGGAGAAAAAGTATCGAGTAATCAACCCCATATGTCCGAGCATATCCTTTTGCTACAAGGCGTGCTTTTAACCTAGCCACGTAACCATCGTGATTTACCTTTCATGTAAATACCCATTTGCATCCAATAGCTTTCTTACGGTGGGCAAAGGCAATAGTTCCCATGTACCATTAGCATCTAAAGCCTCAATTTCCTCTTTCATAGCATCACACCAGTCAGGATGAGACAGTGCCTCATTAACAGTATTAGGGATAGGAACAGAGTCTAAAGAAGTAACAAAACACCGAGAACAAGAAGACAATTGATTATAAGAAACAAAAGAAGAGATAGGGTAAGTACATGAACGTTTACCTTTACGAAGAGCAATGGGTAAGTCTAGATCAGAATCATGATCAGTATGAGGGACAGGATCACCCAACGAAGTAGCTGGTGGAGGATATGAGTCAGGAATCTCCAATCTCCTGGAATAAACATGAACAACGGGAGGTCGAGTAGGTCTAGAGACAGAAGGAACAGGCTGTGGGAGAGGACTAGACATTGGTTGGACAGTATATATTAAGAGATCATCCTCCTCCCCCTGACTCTCATACATAGATGATGGAGGAAAAAATGGAGTGGACTCAAAAAATATGACATCTGCAGAAACAAGATATCGATTAAGAGTAGGAGAGAAACAACGGTACCCTTTTTGGAGCCGGGAGTACCCAAGGAAGACACATTTGAGAGATTTTGGATCCAATTTAGTAACACGTGGGCGAACATCACGCACAAAACAGTACAACCAAAAATACGGGTTCAATAGGGAACAAAGATTTTGTAGGAAATAAAGTAGTATAAGGAATATCCCCATTAAGAATGTAAGACGGCATACGATTGATCAAAAACGTCGTAGAAAGCGCATCCGCCCAAAAGTGTTTAGGTACTTTCATCTGAAAAAGAAGAGCACGAGTTACCTCAAGAAAATGACGATTTTTCCTTTCGGCCACGCCATTTTGGGATGGGGTATCCGCACAGGAAGACTGATGAAGAATACCATTTTGTGTCATATAAGACTGAAATTGTGCTGAAAAGTATTCTTTGGCATTATCACTTCTTAATATGCGCACAGAAATATTAAATTGAGTTTTGATTTCATTACAAAAGGCACAAAAGATAGAAAACAATTCAGAACGATTCTTCATTAAATATAACCAGATAACACGAGAGTAATCATCAACAAAAGTAACAAAATAACGAAATCCAGTTTTAGATGTAATAGAACAAGGACCCCAAACATCAGAATGAACTAACTCAAAAGGGGATGAAGTCCGTTTATTGACTCTAGACACAGAAGGCAAACGATGATGTTTTGCAAACTGACACGACTCACATTCTAGTACTGATAAAGACTGAAATTGAGGACACAGTTTCTTCATGGTAGACAAAGAAGGATGACCCAATCTACAATGAGCTTTAAGAGGTGTTAAGGTACTGGAGCAAACAAGCGATCGCGGTACATGATTTTCTAGAATGTAGAGACCGCCTGACTCGCGTCCTCTACCAATAATCTGCTTCGTCATAAGATCCTGAAACAAACACTGATCAGGAAAAAAAGGAAACAGAACAATTTAAGGTACGAGTAAGTTTACTAACAGAAAGTAGATTAAAAGAGAATTTTGGTAGACACAAAACAGAAGACAAAGAAATTGACGAAGTCGGGTTCGCAGTTCTAGAACCCATGACACAAGAAGTAGAACCATCAGCTAAAGTAACAGTAGAGGAAGTGAGATTAGACTGAAAAGCAGATAGAAGACTAGAATTACCTGTCATATGATCTGTTGCACCAGAATCAATAACCCATTTGGATGAAGAAGACACAAGGCATGTAGTGGATTTACGACTCGTGATCGCGATGTGACAGGAACGGTAGGCTTTAGAGATGCTCGACATCGGGAAAATTGTGCAAAATCCTCTGCATATACCAAAATAGTTTTCTCGAGAGGAAGATATCAGAGAATTCTCTCACGCCATATTTGTCATCTGTGATCGCTGATTTTTCCTCTGAAGTTGCGACAATTATATTTTGTATGGCTGTGCTCATGGCAATAATAACAAATGACTCCTCTTGAGTCCCGATTAGAACTAGCCTCTCCATTACGCGATTACTTACATTGCTGTAATTCCTCCTCTACTTCCTCTTCTATTACCCTGTTGTCCATTTGGATTACGGCTAATAAGAGCATTACTGGCAGGCTGTGAAGATTGAGTACTCTCTGTACGAAGGATCCATGTGAACGTTTCATGCAAAGAGGAAATATCAGAACTAGAGAGAATCTGAGATTTAGCAGTCTCATACTCTGAAGGAAGGCCTGCAAGAAAACTCATAATAGCAGTTGTTCTCCGTTGGGCTCTTGAACTTTTACATCATGACTAAAAGGCAACAATACATTAAGTTCCTCATATACCCGTTTAAAATCCATAAAATAAGCCGTGAGAGACTTATCCTCTTTCTCAGCACGGTAGAATGCCTTACAAACATCATAAATACGGGAGATATTCCCTTTACCAGAATACAGAAAATCTAAGTAATCCATCAATTCTTTAACAAATTCACAGTGATTAATTAAACTAATTACCTCACTATGAATCGAGTTCCGAAGCTGCAAAAACAACCGAGCATCCTCCCTTAGCCAAGTTTGTCGTGTATCATCAGTGGGTGGATCTTTAGTAAGGTGATCATCCTTATCAATGCTACGCAAATAGACCCTAACAATCTTACTCCACTCCAGGTAATTCGAACCATTAAGTTTGTGTTCCGTGATCTTAGTCATCACCGGAATCACATCAGAAATAATATTCTTATTGTCTGCCATTTGTTAAGACAAAGAAAACTAATCGAAAGGCTCTGATACCATGTAGAAAGAGATGATTCTCATTGATATCAATTAATCTGTACATGGGTATATATATACAATTGATTCCTATAATTGTGTTCTACTAATTAGGAAAAAATCATAAATAAGAAATCCTAAATAGGAATACAGAATACAGAATATACAGAGAAATAATATAGTGATTGACTTTCCATAACAGTACTCTTCCTTCATTCTCTCTTTGAATTTATGTTTAAGTAGCTAAGTTACATTTGTAAGCAACAAATAAGTGAATAAAATCAAGCATAGTGGACCAAATAGAAATGTGGGCAGCTAGGGTTTAGGTTTGAGGATGGATAATTTTGATACAAATTATGAATTAGTTAAGTGTGAATGAGTGTATAACTTCTAAGTGTGTAATTAGAATTCAACAAGTGAGTTAAACATGGAAGTTAGGGTTTTGGACCTAGGGTTTGGGAGACAAAATTTGGAGAAATGGTGAAATGATGTCTTTGACCTAATGTGAAGTGAAAAATGGTCATTTGTGACCAAATGAGGTGTGTTACAAGTGTTGGAATTAAAAGCCAATTCGGATTGGATAAGGTCATGTCTTTGGCAAAGATGACCAAAATTCCCTTTGAGGGACCAAAAATGAAATTTTACAAATCCAATGGATATGGGACTAATTGGGGATGAAAATAGGCACTAAATGACACAATTTTCATTTAGGAAGCATGCCCAAAAAGTGACTAAATAGTGAACAAATTCATCAAAGTTGAAAAATTACAGGCTACCACTGCACAAACTGACCAAGTGAACAGTATTTGTTCATTTGGTCATAACTCGAGCTAGGAATGTATAAATGACCTGAAATTTTACTAATGGTTAGATGAGATATAGATCTAAAATTTTCATGAAGAACACAAACCCAAATTATGCCATTAACCAAATCAAATTGCTGAGCAAATTTGGGTCACTGAATCTGCAGACTGCAGATTTGCCATTTGAACAGTAAAGTTTCAATGGCTATAACTCTCTCTAGAAAACTGCAATTTAGGCGATTCTTGAACCGATGGAAACCTAATACATAGTAGAACATTTCATATGAAGAAAATTAGATCAAATTATGGACTTAACTTTATTAAATTGCTAAACGAAGTTGGATCAACAAATCTGCAGAACCAAAATTCTGTATCATGAACAGTAAATGTAATTTGCTTATAACTTGAGCTACAAAACTCCAATTGGGGTGATTCAAAAAGGAAAATAAACTTAAGACAATAGGGAACATTTTCTATGAAGGAAGTTTTGCCAAATTCCAATAGTAAAATGACCAATGAAACAGTGCAACTTAGGACTCCAAAACTGAAAATTTGACAATTTTGCCTAAAAGACTTAAGTGTTGAGAAAATGACCAAAACCAACAAGTTTGGTGACCAAAATGTGGTATGTGGGTGAAGTTGGAATTCCCATATCTATTAAGCCTTAGAAAGTCAACAATTTGACTTGAATAGTATAGTGAATAGTAACCCAAAACATAAAAATTTTGAGAATGTCGAATTTAGCACGTTAAAGCTAGGTAAAAGTGAAGTTAAATTTATTTTTTGATTTATGCTAAGTTATGGAACTGAAACACTGTGAAACTGTGTGTTTCAGCTGAAAAAGACTTGGAAGCTCTGAGAGACTGAGTCAAGGCCTAGAGGCGACTCACGTCAGGTTTGTGCACAATAAACCTTATTTGAACCTTTTGTCATTGAAATATTGATTTAGTGTGATTTATGAAAATTTGAAGTTAATTATGAATTGTGTTGCCTTCTTGTGAATGAAATTGTGACTTTGGAAATTTATTGGATTTCTCACGAATCATTTGAATAAAATGTTTGAAATTGATTTTTGATTCATACTTAGCATGACAGTGCCTTATTATTCCTCCTCTATTTATGGGGTGAGATCGATTATTTTCCTCCCTCTCTGGTTTACCAATTGAGTTTGTAGATCGGATGAGTACTCATTAGCTAGCTAGCCACCTCCCTCATTGATTTCGATTAGTGAGGTTGTAGATTGCTTTGTCGTGGTGTACAACGCGGCATTGATCAGAAATTTTATGTCATGGCTTAAGTTGTGTATGAATTGGCAACGCTGTGTTTCTTAAATTATTTGACTAAATTGTGTTATTATGAGCTTTGAAAATTTGTGAAATGTGATTGAGAAATATTTAAACTGTGTTTTGACAATGAATGATTTATGTATTGTATTTTAAATTTTTATTGTGCACCACTGAGTATTTTTATACTCAGCGATAGCTTGTTTTGCTGTCGCAGATAAGAGCAAAGAGAAAGCAGCAGAGTGAGCTGTGGGATTGACAGGAACTCTTGATCATTTTTTGTATGGGTATTGTTTTTATACCCTTGTTGTTATTTTGATGTAAATACTGTAATGTCATAAGTATCAATGTAAAGTGAGCAGTTGTATAATAAATTGTAATAATATTATGTTTGGAACTTCTTTTTGTAAATTAATATTTGTAGTTGAGAATTTCATACTTTATACACTGTGAATGAAGTTATTAAATATTTTGTGATATTAAACTTTGATTGGATTGTAAAATTATTTTTGAAGTGGATTAAATTGAGTTGACTTGAAATTTTTTGGTGGTTGAGAGTTGTAAAAAATTTTTAGAAGTGCTTTTTACATGTTTTTTAAGAACGGTTTTCTCCAAATATAAACGGAACACTGTCAAAATTTTTATAAAATTTGCGGTAAAATTTAAATTGACAAAATTTTTACTAGTTTATAAGCTTTTAATAAATGATTTTAATTCCTACCATAATGCTCACCACTTCCAAAATGCAAGAAAATAGTTTTAAAATCCCTTGTAGTGTACTTAATGAATTATCGATAGGCGAAGTTCGGTAGTTCATTAGGTATTCTACGGGATCATGTTATGCCTTGCAGAGGGGTAAGGTGTGACATAAAACTTAGTGTTCATCCATAATAATAATCACAAGAGCTACTCTCCCAAATCCAGAATAAGAAAACCACTCACTCATAGTGAGTTCAGCAAACATTATGATAAAAGGTAAAAATAGTGAAAAGAAAATTATGTAGAAGAAATAAAATAACAAAAATCTGTCTAGGGAGATGAAATAAAGGAACCGAAGAGAGTTTGCAACTTTGATCTTATGGAGCTTCAGCTGGAAAACTTCTTTTTGGTACTGATGCAGAGCCCGACAGCAGCAGTCCCGATGACAGTCAATCCTCTTTTTTCCTGATGTTTTCTTTTCTATTTATATTGGTTGCTCTAGGCTTAGGTCATTTTGAGTTCAAAAGGCTTTAGGAGTCTCATTTGAATCAGAAAACAAGAGAGGAATTCGAGTTATAAAACTGGCTGCAGCACAGTACACGGCCCGTGTGTCACTACACGGGCCCCGTAATGTAGGGTCATGTAACTTGCTAGAGGAGAATTGCAAAACCTTGCATTGGCACAGAAAGTTACATGGGTCTGCGCCAACTACATGGGCCTGGTTACACGGGCCGTGTACTATTGTTCCCATAAGGTGCTTTAAGCTTGTCCCCTGCAGAAACTTACACGGGTCCCTGCAAATTACATAGGTCTAATTACACAACCCGTGTACTTGTGTTTCTCCATTGATTCTCTTGGCTTTCTTCTGGCAGAGAGTTACAAGGGTCTGAGGCTTGGTTTACATGACCCGTGTACTTTGTATTAGTAGTAATTCTTTGTCTCTTGACTTCTCGAAGCTTTCCTTTGTACTCCCATACTCTAGGGCTTCACTCAAACACCAGAAATGATGCAGAAAACGTGGAATTAAGGGCTTGACAATAGAAATTACAAAAACTAATGAAATCAACTACTATGCATGAAAATACTTGCCTAAATGCTATGAAATAGTATATAAATGTGCTTAAAAACATCTATATAATTCAAGTGTATCAATTTCCTTCTTTCCTCTCTCTCGCAACTATTAGGGCATATAAGGAGCTCTTTGAAGAGATTTCCTTAAGTTTTTGAAGATCTAAAGGTAGATTCTTCCATTTGAAAATGTAGAAAAGTAGATTTAAGCTTTGAGGTTTTGGTTCTCTCACCTTTAACTCTAAGAAAAGAGGCAACCTTCTTTTCTTCTTAATCTAATGTGGAATTGGGCTTTTAAAGCTTTAATTTCGTGAAAATTTGTTCTAAGTTAAGTTTTTTATGAAGTTTATGTAAACTGGGTTTGGGGAAAACCTAGGATTTGAGTTTTGATGAATGTATGTGGGTTTTAAGCATGTTTTCTAGTTATTCTAAGCCCTAAAGATATGTATATATGATGAGATTGTGTTTTAGAACCTTAAAAAGAGTTTTGAGGCTTTTCGGAGAATGGATTTATAGGTTTTCAACTTGAGAATTCTAGAAATTCCTAGGTTCGACTGCCGAAAGCCTGAGGTTCGCCAGCTAAAGCTTGAATTTTCTTAGAAAATCTAGAAATTTTCTAGGTTTGGCAATCGAAGCCCTAGACTTCGTCAGTCACAGTGGCTACTGCCCAAAATTGAGTACCTAATATTCTAAGGTTCAGCACCGAAGTCCAAGGTTCGGCAGTCAAAGTCCAAGGTTTAGCAATCAAACTTAGTTTTGCCCACTTATTTTCTCCTTTGATTCCAAGGTACTAAAACCTAATTTCATGGTTCCTAAAGGGCTTATAATAGGATTTTTATGTTATGTATAGAGTTTTAGAGCCTTGTATAATACTTTAGGGTCCGATTTATATCGGAAGAGTGAGGATCTAAGGATAGCTCTTGTTCAAGTAAGGAAGTTGATAGGCTACAAGAAGTGAGTAACTCTAACCTTAATAAAATGAAAACTATTTATAGGTAATTGATGAGCATCCTCACGTATCATGTCATATTTATTTAGGATGTATGTATATAGAATACGAAGATATTGCATAATTGCATAAATTATTATTGGTACATTAATGGATATTGGTAACCCATTTCTCCCCTCATGTTATGTTATGTAATGTTATGGATCCATAAGTAAATCCTAAAGGGAGATCTTGACGTTGCCCTTCAAAGGAGATCTGATAGTTGCCCCTGGGTACATGACACAAGTCATGTTTAAAAGGAAAGTTTGGAGAGTTATTGGTAATAATGTCCATCTTACGTGAAATGTCTGCGATGTGAAAATCAATGTGAATAATGCATTACACATGTATGAATGAATGACGCAATTAATAATAGTTAGTTTATTCACTAAGCTTGTGTCAGCTTACCCCATTCTCCTAACCCCTAGGTGTAAGGTTGCAAGACTATAAGAGTTCCTTGAAGAGAGAGCATCAAGGGTAGTCTTAGCCCTTCTTTATGTATGATGTATGGGTAGATGGACATGTAACTTATGAATGGATAGTAATATGCTAGTAATTTAAGGAAAAATGTAATAATTATTTAAGTATGATTTTGTATAATTTGTCTTAAACCTTGTGCAGGTACACTTGTTAAACCATTACACTTTAGATCTTATGTATGTTAAGGTTCAAATTATGAACTATTATTATGTTAAGAATGATTATGTATAGATGAAAAGACTAAGGTGTAACGATTTGACGTATGTTAAGATGGTGAGATGTAAGAATGTATGTTCCATAAGTTTCAGGCTTGCTACAATTTTCGACAGCCTTAAGCTAACCCAATCTCTAGCCCTGGTAATGGTCCATGGTTTGGGTTGTTATAGTTTAAACTACACAGATTGGTGGTGAATTTGATTATGTGCCTTTTTTGGTAAAATTCCTAAAACCTTAGTTTAGATTTTACCTTTTAGCTTCCTAATGCAAATTGGCTAATAGCAATCAAGTTATAAGAGTTATAACTACAAATATGTGATATTTGAAATAGCTAAATGAATTTGCATGTGTTGCATGAAACTTATGGTTGATAATTTTTAAAATTCTCCTTTGCAACCTCCGCTGCACCAAACCTTTCAATTGGTATCAAAACCACCCTATTTTGCTATTTGGAGCTTTGTTGCATGATGTTTTGTTGGTTGAGAATTCAAAAATTTTGGGTTTCATGTGCTGAAATCGTGTTATTTCTATTTTTCGAAGTTCCACATGTTATGTAATTTGTGTTTTTGTTGTTACATAATCGGTGTAAATGTTAACATAGATTTTGTAAGGACATGCTTAGGTAGTTACATAAAAGGTGTAAAAGTATAGTGCTGAAATGAAGAAAAATTGGGAGAAACAGGTCGTGTAACTCTACACAGGTTGTGTAGTTCAACATGCTATGGTATGCTAAAAAACATAGGCCATGTAAAATTTACATGGGTCATGTATTCATTTCTTTATTCTTCCAATATGTTATACAGGCCATGTGATTTTCAAATGGGGCATGTAACACAAATAAGCCCTTTTAGGTCATTTTAATCAGTGTTTTGACATTATTATCAAGATTATTAGTTAAAGTGTTAAACTGAGTTCTCAACCAAAATTACATGTTTTTGGAATAAGATTCCAAAAGTTTCTTTCATTTTGAATATGAGATATTTAAAATGTCTATTTTATTCTGCAACACCCCTTATCCAGTCTATAGTGTAGTCGAGCAAGGAATGTAATATTCTGTGCTGGAGCACCTTATCTTACTTTGACTTGTTTATTATTAGCTTTGAAGACATTATATTTTAAACTCAATCATTTTAATCCATATCTCGTCAAGCCTTCATCAACTCATATAAATTTCCCAAAATCATTCATGTAGAAATCATCTCATTTCATTTATAGAGTTCAAGTACATAAGTTATATAAATCATATACAATCTCAAAATTAATTATAGACTTTCCTATTTACAATGCTCAAAATGAATACATATATCTGATATCCATAGGCCCTAGCAAAATGAACAGCTAAGGTGACCACTCTCCTACTGCAGATCTGATCACTACTGGGCTTCGTCTCCAGTACCTACACATGGAAAACCAACGCGCTAAGCATATTATTTAGTGGTATAATAATATAATGAAAATAAACTAAATAAATAGAAATACATATTCCATATGTCTGATGTCATAATAGAAATGCATATCATGAGTTATGAGTGTTTTACAGTTTATTGGTCTTTTCCATTTATTTGTTTGGTATTCAGTCAAATTAACTCATTTCATTATCCAAGCAACCTATAACAGACTGTTAAAAACTGGATACACGGGAGTATACTAGTTAGACACCCTATGTGCCTATCATGTATACATCTGTCAGACATAAAGCCAGTGAGCAGACATGAGGCCAGTAAAATCATGTAGGGCATAAAGCTAACAGGCAGGCATAAAAGCCAGAAGCATAATCATATCAGACATACATTGTCTATTAATGATCACTCATGAAGTAGGCTCAAAAGCCAAGGGTAGTACTGCATCTGTAATCCCTAATTGACATGTCAATCGATCCAACTCATACACATAAGTCTAGGCATACAAGGGCAATTTTAACATCTTTATGCTTATTATTTCATTTCATGTGTTATTAATGCTCATAGCATTAGTACATTATTCATAATGGGGACATAAGTCCCAATCACCTATTCATGTGGTTCATGTGATCATTAATCCACTTATGTCAAGTTATTATCACTTTTCAAGTCATTTGTGAAAGTTTCCTAAATTTTCAGAATTGATGTCTTAACTTCTCCTAACAATTTGGCCAACATATAGATTCAGTTTGGCCTCACTTTCTTCATGAAAGTTGTTCCCCTATGTTTGAGCTTTAATTTCCTTTTTAAATCATTCAATTTGGAGTTTTGTAGCCCTAGATATGGTCAAATTATCAATGTTGCTCCAGACATTGAATTCTGCAGATCAATGCTGTCATAATTTTTACTAAAACTTGCATCCCATATTTGAGCATCTTATGTGACACCCCTCACCTGACTACAGTGTAGATGAGCAAAGTGTGCTACATTCGGTGCCGGAGTACCCTATCTTATCTTACTTTATTCCTTTAATAATTTGATCTCGTTAGATTTTAATATCAATTATTTTTAAACAGAGAAACCAACAGAGTTTCTCCTATGTTATTATCAGTTGGCGTACTTTACTATTCACCTGCTTTAAATTTTCAATAATATTTTACAATAATGATCTCATCAATTATTCTCATAACCATCTCATAATTCACATCTCATTCATATACCTCAATTTCATATTCATTTCCTTGCATTTCCATTCATGCACAATTCATATGTGAAAATTTTTTATGTCCATTAATTTACAACACGTAAATATTAATTACAATTTTTTAGTTTACAATTCTTAGTTTACATTTCAACATAAGAAATATTTATACTATACAAAATACATAAAATGACTAATGTGAGCTCTATCTATATGCATTGCTGAGGAGGTAACTACCTTGAGCACTTCTGACACTTCTGCAGATCTAGACTCCAAAAATCCTAGTCAACTGTCTACTAGGTTTTAGCTTCAGTACCTGCGTGAAGGAAACAAATCCATCGCGCTAAGCATTTCTGCTTAGTGGTGCAATAATATAACAAGAAAATAATATACAAATAAAGGTAGAAATAAACCATAATTCGAATAATTTAGATCTATAATTGATTTAGTTTCTAATATTAACTATCCTCTATCCTGCCATGTTCTTCTTTGGAGGTGCTCAGTTCAGAAATTTGCATTAATAATGTACCAAATAAGAATAATCTAAAATTTAAACATATACTTATATTCTTATGTAAGTCACATTTGTAATGTTATTTAAGTTATAATTCTTCTACTAGTCTTTTTATTACTTTCTTTATACTTTCTAAGTTATTTACAATCATTTCGTAATATTTAAAATTTTTAGAACTAATCTAATTTACTTCAGACCCTTCTTAGAAATAAATTTTTGGAGCTAATCTAATTTATTTCAGAACTTCTTACTCATTTATTTGCTTTCTAGCATTTTTAATTACTAATATTCATAACTTATTTTAATAAATTAGACTGCCCAAGTAACCTATGACAGGCTGACTAAACTGGATAACGGGTCGTTGGCACTAGACACCGCGGTGCCTCGGGCCGTCATACCCTGGGACACAGAACGTCAACCACGTATACAGTCAATATGGCTAAAAAGCCATGATAATACATAATCGGGCATAAAAGCCATGAGTGCGGGTATAAAGCCATGAATGCGGGCATAAAGCCATGAATACAGGCATAAAGCCTTTCGCAGTACTGCTAAAATAATACTCTATTGGCATGCCAATAAATCCAATCTAACACACATGTCTAGGCAATATAAGAGCACATAATATCATTAAATATTAATATATTGTTTTTTGTGACTTCATTATTTCATAATAAATTTTAATTATAATTTATACATTCATTTGATCATTTATATGATCACAATTCACATCAATTATCCTTTTATACCATTGTACTCAAAATACTTTTCCTTTCTATAGTAATGAGAACTAATATCTCATTCATACATTAATATGGTTCATTTATTCATTCATTATGTTATTCATATTGATCATAATTCAAAATAATGGTTCACATGTACCATTGTGTTCAAAACATTTTTCCTTTCTCTCTTGAGGGGAACTTAAATCCCAAATGGCACTTTAATCTCATTTATACATTTAACAATCTATTCATGTAAATTACATTTCATATTTCAAGTTGTATTGATAATATATTATGAACTCCATTGGTGTTGGGAGTATAAATGTCAATTACCTATTCCCAGTAATCCATAAACATTTCATGGATTCCAAATTTCATGCCTTAATTTCCTCTAACAATTTAGTTCTTACACTTTGTGTCTTTGTATTACTATTCACTCAAATTGTTGACTTTTTAATACATAATAAGTTTATTGAACCTAAGTTCACCAACATACCACATTTTGCATTCTAAAGTTGTTGGTATTGATTGCTAATACCATTTCAAAGCTTATTTCATGTTATTCAAAATTTCCAGATTTCATACCCTAAGTTTACTGTTCCATTGGTCATTGTTACAGTAGAAATTTGGCAAACTTTTCTTCATCAAAGTTCTTCCTTTATGTGTCTTCTTTAATTTCCTTTTTGAATCACTCCATTTGGAGTTTTGTAGCGCAAGTTATGGTCATTTTACCATAACTGGCCGAATTGACCTGTACCCAAATTTTCTGGGCAATTTGGTTCTGCCAGATTTGGTGACCTAAGTTTGGTTGGCAATATGACTAGGTTATGGTCATAATTTGGATTTGTGTTTCTCATGAAAGTTGTAGAGCTGTGTCTCAGCTTTCTGATGGTAAAATGTCAAGTCAATTGGATCTTTCTACACTGAGTTATGACAAAATGAATGAACACTATTCATTTGGTTATTTTGCCTAGGCAGAATGTAAGTCACCCGGATTAGGGTAATTTTTAGGTCAACTTGTTTTAGTTTTCTGGGCAGGATTTCTTCACCAAAGTTGTGCCATTATGTGTCTAGTTTCATGTCCAATTGGCTTTGCACCAATTAAACCTATACAACTCAAGTTATAGCTGCCCAAACATGCTGAACTCACATCCAGACCTACAATGCACACTGGACAACATACCTAACCTCAATTCCCATGGCACAAATCATTTCATTTCCCAATGAAACACAGCTAAATGGTCACTAATTGACCATTATAACATTAATTTAAGTTCAGTTACATCAACCTCCAAAATTGAGTTTCAAAATTCTAACCCTAATTGACCAAGCCTCCAATTCATGTATCTTACTCCTAATTTGCTATACTAATCATATAATTTATACTAGGGGCAGCTAATATGTCACTTCAAATCAAAGAATTCTCCTAACCCTAGCTCATGTCAAGGATGCCAAAATTTCATGGAACATAATCATGCCTCATTAATTCAGTTTTTATCAAATTTTCAACTTAACTTAGCTTAAATTCATGTTTAGAAAGATGTAAAAGCAAGGAATATGGCACTAACCTCGATTTAGCCAATTCCCAAAATTTGAGAACTGCTTTTTTTCTCTTTCTTTTTGCTGTCCAAGTATTGTGCTAGTGGTGAGGATCAATTTTTGTGAAGGGATGATGGAGTTTTAAGGTGAAATGGTGGGTGAACTCAAGCTTGGTGGAGCTTTAATGGTGGTTTCTTTCTTCTCTTTCTCTCTTTTTTCCTTTGGTTCGGCTTCCCATAGTGAAGAGGATGCAAATTTGTTTTGTTTTTATCTCATCTTTATTCATTTTTTATCCCTTAAGTAATTTTGTTAAGTTGTGATTGGTGGAGAGCTCCCTAATGACATCATGTGATGTCATAATTTCACTTTTCTTTCATTTTCTTTTCTTCTTTTCTCTACTCATTTTCAATTTAATTTTTAGCAATATTTATTCATATTTTATGTCATAATAATTATTTACTTAACTGGACAAGTCGGCCAAAAATCATGTCTGAAGACAAAATGACCAAAATGCCCTCCGTTTGGCTTAACAGACTAAAATTGTCTGTACCGATTGAAAACTTTTTCTAAGTATTTTCTTGGCATTCTAATGCCATGAAAACCTCAATGACTCTTCTCTGGAGTCCCAAAAATTATTTCATGAATTTTCTTACGGCTTTAGGGCTTCTAGTTGCGAAGACCGCAACTTCCCACTAGGTTACCTATTGCTAGGGCACCAGCTCATTTAACTTGGTTGTATTTTATTTCTAAAATTTTTCCTAAATTTTTCTTGTTATTATTTGAGTTAATTATAACTCCTCACTCTATTCTAAATATTTTTCCAAACGTTCTAGTTGTCTAGACTGACACCGGTCATCGGAATAGTAGAATGTGTGGAATTGCTACAGTGGGGGTGTTTCAATTCTTCCCCTCTAACAAAAATTTCGTCCTCGAAATTTACCTAGTGTAAATAGTCAAGGAGCTACTACCTCCTTATTTCTTCACCTTTCCGTGTTATCATACTTCACTTTCTCCTTAGTCTCAATTTTATCCTCAAACAGTTCTGTACTCATTCTTTTTCATCTTAAATACAGTCTCCTTCTCATCTCCATTCGCTATCTCATTGTCTCTTCACTCTCTTATTCCATAACTTAACCTAAAATAAACGGGAAATACAAATCTGTAATAGTGTTACCTCGACTCTTATGAAAACAATGCATGATATGCAGTCTATCTAGGTCCAGAAATGCCTAAACCGCACTCTGATACCAATAAATATGACACCTCTCACCCGACTACAGTGTAGCCGAGCAAAGTGTGCTACATTCGGTGCCGGAGTACCCTATCTTATCTTACTTTATCATTTAATTATTTGATCTCGTTAGATTTTAATATCAATTATTTTTAAACAGAGAAACCAGCAGATTTTCTCCTATTTTATTATCAGTTGGCGTACTTTACTATTCACCTATTTGAAATTTTCAATAATATTTTACAATAATGATCTCATCAATTATTCTCATAACCATCTCATAATTCACATCTCATTCATATACCTCAATTTCATATTCATTTCCACGCATTTCCATTCACGCACAATTCATATGTGAAAATTTTCTATCTCCATTAATTTACAACACGTAAATATTAATTACAATTTTCTAGTTTACAATTCTTAGCTTACATTTCAACATAAGAAATATTTATACTATACAAAATACATAAAATGACTAATGTGAGCCCTATCTACATGCATTGCTGAGGAGGTAACTACCTTGAGCACTTCTGACACTTCTGCAGATCTAGACTGCAAAAATCCCAGTCAACTGTCTACTGGATTTTATTTTCAGTACTTGCGCGAAGGAAACAAATCCATCGCGCTAAGCATTTCTGCTTAGTGGTGCAATAATATAACAAGAAAATAATATACAAATAAAGGTAGAAATAAACCATAATTCGAATAATTTAGATCTATAATTGATTTAGTTTCTAATATTAACTATCCTCTATCCTGCCATGTTCTTCTTTGGAGGTGCTCAGTTCAGAAATTTGCATTAATAATGTACCAAATACGAATAATCTAAAATTTAAACATATACTTATATTCTTATGTAAGTTACATTTGTAATGTTATTTAAGTTATAATTCTTCTACTAGTCTTTTTATTACTTCCTTGATACTTTCTAAGTTGTTTACAATCATTTCGTAATATTTAAAATTTTTAGAACTAATCTAATTTACTTCAGACCCTTCTTAGAAATAAATTTTTGGAGCTAATCTAATTTATTTCAGAACTTCTTACTCATTTATTTGCTTTATAGCATTTTTAATTGCTAATATTCGTAACTTATTTTAATAAATTAGACTGCCCAAGTAACCTATGACAGGCTGACTAAACTGGATAACGGGTCATTGGCACTAAACATCGCGGTGCCTTGGGCCGTCATACCATGGGACGCAGAATGTCAACCACGTATGCAGTTAGTATGGCTAAAAAGCCATGATAATACATAATCAGGCATAAAAGCCATGAGTGCGGGCATAAAGCCATGAATGCGGGCATAAAGCCATGAATATAGGCATAAAGCCTTTCGCAGTACTGCTAAAACAATACCCTGTTAGCATGCCAAGCTATCCAATTTGACACACATGTCTAGGCAATACAAGGGCACATATTATCATTAAATATTAATATATTGTATTTTATGACTTTATTATTTCATAATAAATTTTAATTATAATTTATACATTCATTTGATCATTTATATGATCACAATTCACATCAATTATTCTTTATACCATTGTACTCAAAGTACTTTACCTTTCTATAGTAATGAGAACTAATGTCTCATTCATACATTAATATGGTTCATTTATTCATTCATTATATTATTCATATTGATCATAATTCAAAACAATGGTTCACATGTACCATTACATGTGAACCATTGTATTCAAAACATTTTTCCTTTCTCTCTTGATGGGAACTTAAATCCCAAATGGCACTTTAATCTCATTTATACATTTAACAATCTATTCATGTAAATTACATTTCATACTTCAAGTTGTATTGATAATATATTATGAACTCCATTGGTGTTGGGAGTATAAAACTCAATTACCTATTCCAAATAATCCATGAACATTTCATGGATTCCAAATTTCATGCCTTAATCTCCTCTACCAATTTAGTTCTTACACTTTGTGTCTTTGTATTACTATTCACATTACTATTCACTCAAATTGTTGACTTTTTAATACATAATAAGTTTATTGAACCTAAGTTCACCAAGATACCACATTTTGCATTCTAAAGTTGTTGGTATTGGTTGCCAATACCATTTCAAAGGTTATTTCATGTTATTCAAAATTTTCAGATTTCATACCCTAAGTTTACTATTCCATTGGTCATTGTTACAGTAGAAATTTGGCAAACTTTTCTTCATCAATGTTCTTCATTTATGTGTCTTCTTTAATTTCCTTTTTGAATCACTCCATTTGGAGTTTTGTAGCTCAAGTTATGGTCATTTTACCATAACTGGCCGGATTGACCTGTACCCAGATTTTCTGGGCAATTTGGTTCTGCCAGATTTGGTGACCTAAGTTTGGTTGGCAATTTGACTAGGTTATGGTCATAATTTGGATTTTTATTCCACATGAAAGTTGTAGGGCTGTGTCTCAACTTTCTGATGGCAAAATTTCAGGTCAATTGGATCTTTCTACACTGAGTTATGACCAAATGAATGAACACTATTCATTTGGTCATTTTGCCCAGGTAGAATGTATGTCACCCGGATTAGGGTAATTTTTAGGTCAACTTAGTTTGGTTTTCTAGGCAGAGTTTCTTCACCAAAGTTGTGCCATTATATGTCTAGTTTCATGTCCAATTGGCCTTGCACCAATTGAACCTATACACCTCAAGTTATAGCTGCCCAAACATGCTGGACTCACATTCAGACCTGCAGTGCACACTGGACAGCATACCTAACCTCAATTCCCATGGCACAAATCACTTCATTTCCTAATCAAAAGCAGCCAAATGGTCACTAATTGACCATTACAACATTAGTTTAAGTTCAGTTACATCAACCTCCAAAATTGAGTTTCAAAACCCTAACCCTAATTAACCAAGCCTCCAATTCATGCATCTTACTCCTAATTTGTTATACTAATCATATAATTTATACTAGGGGCAGCTAATATGTCACTTCAAATCAAAGAATTCTCCTAACCCTAACTCATGTCAAGGATGCCAAAATTTCATGGAACATAATCATGCCTCATTAATTCAGTTTTTATCAAATTTTCAACATAACTTAACTTAAATTCATGTTTAGAAAGATGTAAAAGCAAGGAATATGGCACTAACCTCGATTTAGCCAATTCCCAAAACTTGAGAACTACTTTTTTTCTCTTTCTTTTTGCTGTCCAAGTATTGTGCTAGTGGTGAGGATCAATTTTTGTGAAGGGATGATGGGGTTTTAAGGTGAAATGATGGGTGAACTCAAGCTTGGTGGAGCTTTAATGGTGGTTTCTTTCTTCTCTTTCTCTCTTTTTTCCTTTGGTTCGGCTGCCCATAGTGAAGAAGATGCAGATTTTTTTTGTTTTTATCTCATCTTTATTCATTTTTTATCCATTAAGTAATTTTGTTAAGTTGTGATTGGTGGAGAGCTCCCTAATGACATCATGTGATGTCATAATTCCACTTTTCTTTCATTTTCTTTTCTTCTTTTCTCTAATCATTTTCAATTTAATTTTTAGCAATATTTATTTATATTTTATGTCATAATAATTATTTACTTAACTGGACAAGTCGGCCAAAAATCATCTCTGAAGACAAAATGACCAAAATGCCCTCCATTTGGCTTAACAAACTAAAATTGTCTATACAGATTGAAAAAATTTTCTGAGCATTTTCTTGGCATTCTAATGCCATGAAAACCTCAATGACTCTTCTCTGGAGTCCCAAAAATTATTTCATGAATTTTCTTACTAGTTTAGGTCTTCTAGTTGCGAAGACCGCAACTTTCCACTAGGTTACTCATTGCTATGGCACTGACTCATTTAACTTGGTTGTATTTTATTTCTAAAATTTTTCCTAAATTTTTCTTATTATTATTTGAGTTAATTATAACTCCTCACTCTATTTTAAATATTTTTCCAAATGTTCTAGCTATCCAGACCGACACCGGTAATCGAAATAGTAGAATGTGCGGAATTGCTACAATGGGGGGTGTTTCATCTTAGGCTCAAATTTTGATTCAAGTCCCTGAAACAAAGTTTTGGATCCTTCTCTTAGGTTTCCAAATCAATTTGATTTAACTCAATTAAATTTTTCTAAAAGAAGTTATGACCTGTTAAGTATCCAGAGGTCATAAGGTAAGTCTGTTGGATTTCAGGAATCCCAGCTTTGTCATTCTAACTTTTCCTAACAATTTCTGTAAGTTTCCCTAAGTTTGGGTTCTGGTCAAAAGAGAAAAGTTTTAGTTCTATGTCTTATGAGAATTTTGGCTTCACAATTACTAGATTTGCAGGTTTGTAGCTTGAGTTATGTCATTTTTATCCAAACTGGTCAGATATCCAAAATTTAGGATTTTCAGGTTTAGTTCTAGTACAGGGAAGATTTGTTTATCCAACTTTGTCCAACAATTTAGTTGAGTTAGGTTCATAATTTGGTCTTAATTTCTTCATATGAAATGTTATCCTATGTCTTAGGTTTCTATAGGTTTAAGAATCAGATCAATTGGAGTTTCCTAGAGTGAGTTATGAAAATTTTAAGATTGCTGTTCACGTAGTCATCCTGCAGGGTCCAGAATTGCCACTTCCAGATTCAAGGTTTGGTTATGGTAACTTATGGTCATTTATGGGCAGGCTTCCTTTATGAAAATTATGGCATTTTGTCTTAGGTATCTCTACTGATGCTCATCCAAAACTGCTGGACTCAGAGGTCCAGAATTCCAACATTTGACCAACTTCCAAATTCATTAATTTCACTCAACAACCAACTTCATTTCATACTCAACATACATAATTTGGTCAATATTTGGCCTCAAAAAGACTAATTACACTTCATGACATTAAAACCTTAATTCTCCCAAAATTTCCAAAACCCTAATTTTCCAATTCCTAATTTCATACAAATCTCATGCAATCCAACATACTATTTATACATATACTTCATTTCACAATAAGATTCATGCTTAACTTCATGAATATATCAAAATCCCTAAATTTCCTAGGTTGACCAAAATTCCCATCGTTCCATTCATGTATGATTTCTTAAAATTTTCATGCAATTCCCTCACCATTCAACTCAATTTATTTGTTAGAAGAAGAAAGAAAGGTAGAGATAGCGCTAACCTCACTTGCCCAATTCTTTAAGCTTCTAATCTTCAATTTCTCCTCTTTTGTTTACTTCTAATCACTAAATCAAGGTCAAAGAACGAGTTTTTATGTTTGGGGTTATGGGAAATATGAAAGAAACTAAGGGAAATGGAGCTTTGGAGGAGCAATAATGGAGGAAGAACTAAGGGAAGTGGGGCGGCCAAGGTGGAAAGGGAGAGAAGAAGAAAGCTTTTTCATTTAAGGGTTTTTGTCTCTTACTTATATACTTATCCTCTTTTTAAATTTTATTTCTAATTTGGTCATGCTTATGCCATAATTTTAATTAAGTTTTTATTTCTTTTCTTTTTCTTTTTTTATTTACACATTCCCTTTCAAATTTTTATGGAAATTTCTTCATATTTTATTTTCATAACTTTCACTTAATTTAATTGACATTTTGGTTAAAAGTCAAGTATGGGTGTCAAATGACCAAAATGCCCCTCATTGGGTTATAATTAATCCTTTTCGGTAATACCGATTAAGTCCATAACCCGATGGTCACTTTATTTTAATTCTGCTTCTTTTCAATTATTTTTCATCTTATTTTTAGTACTCAAACTAGCTTTGAATTGTAATATTCACTGACTGAAAATGGCACTATTCAGAGCTCAAGTATTTCGGGGTGTTACATATTCAAATGTTAAATATATGCTTATGCATGAAGGATGATCATGGACTTTAGGAGGCCAATATGATTATTTTCTCCTGTTATTCTTTTGGGAATTTAATAATTAATTTTATTATGTAAAAAGGGTTGTATTATAAGTAAAAATTTATCTAAGTTGTAATTTCATTTATTTGGAGCCTATGAGATATATCCTTTTATAATCTTGCCTTGGTATACCAAGGATACTAAATGTATGACATTAGTGGAGTTTAGAAGAAGATAAAGAAGCCACATCATTGATGGAGATCAGTAGGAGCATATGACCTCAAGTGTTGAAATTTTGTGCTTGTGTGTTAATAGATGGATGTTAACCTAGGATGCCCTTAACTCTAGTCCTTATGGCTGGGATTAGAGTCCTATAAAATAGTCCATGATCATGCCTTTTACATTACTGTTTGTATATAAATGTATGTATTAGATATATATGTTTATCAATGTATATGAGATATGCATGAAAAATGGTTAATATGCAAAATGAGACCCAATAGTAAATAAGTCAACCAATGAATCTTCCAATCAAATGACTAAGTTAGAAATGGTGTAATTTTGCAAATTATATCACGGTTCTCCACTAAGGCAATCATTTAGGAAGTTTTAAACACTTACATTTTTTGCTATGGTAACATAGGAATGATGTATTTGGTTTAAGAGATCTTTTTAAAGTGACTATTATGCATGAGATGTGGTGAGTATGTAAATAGTTTAGTGACCATGAATGGATATACCTGAGGTCATTAAGGTTCAAATTTGCATGCTTACTAACTTAGTGGGCTTGACTTAACTAATACAAGATAAATTAAAAATGGATGTACTTAGAGTTTTGAGAATTATGAGCTAAATAATTGATTGAACCTCACATGATATGTGAAGAGTAAAGTGTTACTCACTTATAGATTGTTATGAATCAAAGATAGGCGTACTTAAGGATGATTAATAGTTTATAAGAATTCAATCAGCTATTTGAAATCCATCCCAATTGGGATTTTCATTTCCTACTTTGGAAGTGTAGGATTTACCAAGTGGGAGGACCAATTTGATTAAAAGACCATGATTATTTTGGTAAATTACTTGATACAATGTACTAATTAAAATCTTGTCAATTTTTGCAGTATAATCTGATAAAATGACACAAAAAAAAAACTGACGTTCTCATTAGTATAGGTGATACCAATAGGCTAACTAGGCCTAACTTCTTAGATTGGTTAAGGAATCTCAAGATAGTCTTGAATTCTGAACATATTGGATAAGTATTGGAATTAAAAGTTCTTGTTCCCTTACCTGAAAGGGCTTCCCAAGAGGAACATGACACTTTGACAAAGTAAAAAGATGACAACATCCAAGCAAAGTGTTATATACTTGCTTCGATGACTAATGAGTTACAAAAGTAGCATTAGAAGATGCATACAACATCTAAAATCTTGGATCACCTATAATAGTTGTATGGTGAACATAGTAGAAATATTAGATATGAGATATCCAAGTAACTATTCAGAATGAAGATGAATGAGGGGATGGATGTGGAAGCCTATGTGCACAAGATGATCAGGTTCATAGAACAACTTGGGCATTTGAGTTCACTATGGACTTCTCACTTTAAACAAATTTGATGTTACAGTCCCTTTTTGAGTGATTTGGAACATTTATTAAACTTCCATATGACTAAACTAAATGCACACTTACTAGATTATTGAATTTGCTAGTCATTAAATAGAACAATATGCCTAGCAATAAGGGGAAAGAAATTGCTTTAGTTGCTTCTTTTTCTAGAAAGCTTAAGAAGAAGAAAGGTAACAAGAAGAAAAATTCCACCTTAGGCCCATCTAGTAGAATTGCCAAGAATTAATCAAAAAAGAAGAAGGTTAGAGCTATAAGAAAAAGGAAAATATTTCCATTGTCAGAAGGCTGAGCACTGGAAGAGTAACTGCCCAAAGTAATTGGAATCTTTGAAGAACAAGAAGGATAAACCTTCTGAAGGTATGTCCATTTCTTGTTATTTTGATTTTGGTAATACTCATAGTTTATCTATAACTTGGGTTTTAGATACTAATGCATGTTCTTACATATGTTTTGATATATAGAAACGAGCAAGCAGTGAAAGCTTGGAAGGACAAGATATTAGATTAAGGATTGGCAATGGAGCAATTGTTGTAGCATTAGACTTAGGGTCTAAATCTTTATATATAAATGAAGATATTTTATTTTTCGATTATATTTTGTATGTACTTGATGCTTTTAAGAACATCATTTTTATATCTAGTTTGACTAGTAATGCATATGAATTTATGTTCATTGATTATGTTTATAATATTTATTTTATAAAAAAATTATTGGCATGGGTTTTTTGTAAGATGGTCTCTATTATTTGGATAATGGTAACAAAATAATTCCAAGTAATCAAATTGAATTTAATGCAATCATTGAAACCAAATCAAAATCAAGACAACTTTCACACTTAAGATTAAATCAAGTTGTAGAGGATAAGATCACAATGTTGAAAAAAATGGGGATTTTATCCATGTTGGGTTCTGAACCTACCCCAACTTATGAATCTTATCTTGAAGGCAAGATGACTAGATCATCTTTTATTGGACAAGGGATTAAAGCTAAAGCAGTTTTGGAGCTGGTACATAGTAATGTATGCGACCAATTTAAAAAAATAGCAAGAGAAGGTTTTTCCCACTTCATAACCTTTACTGATGATGTATCAAGGTATAGATATTTGTATTTAATAAAATACAAATATCAATCCTTTGAAAAGTTTAAGGAATTCAAATCCAAAGTAGAAAAACAAATAGGAAAAAGTATTAAAACTCTAAGATCAGATCGACGAGTTAAATACTTAAGCACTAAGTTCGAAAAGTTCTTGAAGGAACATGGCATTGTTTCTTAATTGACTCCTTCTATAATACCATAGTTGAATGGTGTATTAGAAAAGAGAAACCGCCCTACTAGATATGGTGCGAAGCATGATGAACTATACTAACCTACCCATCTCCTTATAAGGATATGCATTAGAAAAAGCTTTGTACCTTCTGAACTGCATTCTTTCTAAATCAGTATTTTCCACTCCATATGAGATATGGCATGAAAAGCAACCAAGTCTTAAGCATGTTAAGATTTGGTGTTGTCCAACTTATATTAAAAAGCTAAAAATTGACAAATTAAATACAAGGTTAGAAAAGGGACGGTTTTTTAAATGTCCAAAAGATAGTTTTGGATATTATTTTTATCTTTCTACAACACAAAGAGTTATGATCAGTAAGGATCCTATTTTTCTTATGAAAAAGTTTCTTCAAGAAAATAGAATTAGAGTTAGAGAACTTTGACTAACAAATAGAACAAATGGATATTGATTCTTTCAATGAGCCTAAACCTATTAATGATGTCTCCACATTAGTTCCTCGAAGATCAAGTAGAATATCTCATCCTCCGGAGAGATATGGATTTTTTCATGAGAATGAATAAGAGTTGTTTATTCATGAAGAAGTTGATCATTGTGATGATCCTACAAGTTAAGAAGAGACTATATCAGATATAGATTCTTCAAAATGGCTAGAGGCCATGAAGTCTGAAATAGATTCCACGTATAAGAACCAAGTTTGGTATCTTGTAGACCCACCTAAAAGTATTGTACCAATAGGGAACAAATGAATTTTCAAGAAGAAAATTGGTTCTGATGGAAAGGTTAAGACCTATAAAGCACTAGTAGCAAAAAGGTTTTAACAAAGGCAACAGATCAACTATAAGAAGACCTTCTCGCCTATAACAATGCTAAAATCCATTAAGATTTTATTGGCAATAGCAGCAAATTATGATTATGAGATTTGACAAATGGATCAAAACTACTTTTCTCAAGGGACACATGGAGAAAGACATTTTTATGGAACAACATAAGGGTTTTAAATCCAAAGATGGTTCTAAAGTGTGCAAGCTTAGGATATCCATTTATGGTCTAAAGCAAGCATTAAGGAGTTAGAATATATGTTTTGATGAGCCATTAAATCATTTGGTTTTATCAAAAATAAAGATTAGCCCTATGTATACAAGAAGGTTAATAGGTGTAACGCCCTCACTTTGGCTATTCCGTACATTCTACTGTTCTGATGACCGGTGATGGTCAGAACAGCTAGAACGTTTGGAAAAATATTTAGACTAGAGTGAGGAGTCATAAATAACTCAAATATTAATAAGAAAAATTTAGGAAAAATTTTAGAAATAAAATACAACCAAGTTAAACATGCCGATGCCCTAGCGATGGGTAACCCAGTGGGAAGTTGCGGTCTTCGCAACTAGAAGCCCTAAACCCAAGAGAAAATTCATGAAATAATTTTTGGGACTCCAGAGAAGAGTCATTGAGGTTTCTATGGCATTAGAATGTCAAGAAAATGCTTAGAAAAAATTTTCAATCAGTATAGACAATTTTAGTTTGTTAAGCCAAACGGAGGGAATTTTGGTTATTTCGTCTTCAGAGATGATTTTTGGCCGACTTGTCCAGTTAAGTAAATAATTATTATGACATAAAATATTAATAAATATTACTAAAAATTAAATTGGAAATGAGTAGAGAAGAGAAGAAAAGAAAATGAAAGAAAATACTAATTATGACATCATATAATGTCATTTAAATTTTCTCCACCAATCACAATTTATTAAACTCATTAAAAGGAATAAGGAAGACCAAAAATTGACAAATAATCTGCATCTTCAACCTTTGGGCAGCCAAAAACGTAGAGAGAGAGAGAGAGAGAGAGAGAGAGAGAGAGAGAGAGAGAGAGAGGAAAGAAAACTCCATGGAAGCTTGATCAAGCTTAAGCTAACCCACCCAAATCACCCCAAAACCCTAGCTTCCCTACACAAATATTTACCCTTACACCTAGAGCAAGTCTTGCGCAGTAAAAAAAAAAAGAGAAAAAGAAGAGTTCTCAAGCTTTGGAAATTAGCTAAATCAAGGTTAGTGCCCATACTCACTTCCATATCTTTTAATCTTTATTAGGAAGACAAGTTAAATAAGAATTTATTATAAAATTGAACAAAACAATTATATTGAAGTGTGTATGAAAATTTACAGCCATGGGATTGTTAGTAGTATGCCCTAGAGCATATCATTTAGTATGTATCTTGTACATGTTTTTATTAATAAAAGGCATTTCCACTTTTCCGTTTACATAATATATTTATGTGTAATAGAAAAGGTCCATTGATATTTTGTTAGAAATATTATTCTTAAGTTATTAAGAATATGAGTGATAGTATTTCTAGCACAAAGTATCATAAATAGGTTCACAATCGAGGATACTTCATAATAAGGACATGACTTATCCAGAAAGATTATATTCATGTTTGTTACCAAGTTATTTGTATGAGATATAAATAAGATGGAATGGTGAGTCTCATGCCATATGGCAAACATGATAGGCACTTATAAATAATAAGTAGGCCGAACCAGTGACACTTATGATAAGCACATGGAGTTTACTCTTGTCAATGTTTTGTCATAAATCATATCAGTGCATATAATCTTTAGACACGAGATATACGATTATCTTGTATATAGGTAGTTTGAGTTTGATACTGCTTTCATACTTATACTGTGTATGGGTATATGGGCATGTGTTGGCTCCTACTAGTTATATATGGAGGTAGGTGTTGATCAAGATGGAATCTGTTCCTCTAAGTAAATATAGATAAAATGCTATGTTCATTTAATTATTCTTGATGTTTCAAGTTCCTGGCCAGGATAGATAGATTTATTCAGAAAAGAGTTTCTGATGAGAAAATCTTTTTAATCAAGAACTGGAATTAAAAGAGAACATAATATTCATAGCAAATGTAGTTTGACATAAACCATGACTCCAGCTTGAGTTGGGATTTTATAACAGAGAGATTCTAGTGCATGGTAAAATATGATTATAGGTTCATTTAAGGTAAACCTTACTACTAATTGGGTGTCCATGGCATGCTATGCTAGGTGTTAACCATGGTCTATGAGTTGCATAAAATGATTTAGAGAAATCATTTATGGTAAGAAAGAGTTCTGATGATATTAAGAGTTGATATCATGCCTCATTGCCAATTAGTGATGAGGCTAGTAAGTCACACACATACACAAGTAGTCACCTAATTAAATATGATTTAATTAATTAATTAAAGAGTTTAATTGATTAATTAAATAGGTTTGGTTTGCAATTAGATTGCAAAGTCCCTAGCATGACTTGAAACTAAATATAGATTATTGGATGTATAGTATAAGTTAAATTTATATTTAAAGTATTTAAATATGAATTTAATTAATGAGAAATTAATTAATAGAGATTAATTAATTAATTTATATTTGATATAAATTAATTAGAAGAAGAGAAATAATTATTTTGGGTTAAGAACTCAAAATTAAGACACAGGGGCATTTTGGTCATTTCACAATGTGACACATGGCACCATGAGACGGTGACACGTGGCATTACACATAAGCTTGCCAAATGTCTTTTAGTAATGTAAGATGATTAAAATTAAGATTAAATATAGGTTTGACACTTGGCACAATGTGATTGGGTCACTTAAACCTAGAGTTAATCAAAGGGTGACATGTGGCAAGGGTTTAATGTGTTAACCTAGCTATATAAGTGTTGTTATGAGAAAATAAAATACAACTAGCAGCCACACTCCTTTGTCACGCCATTTTGAAGCTCTCCCTCTCTTCCTCTTCATCTCTCATCAATTCAAAGAGATTAGCCATCAATCTCTTGAATTAAAAATACTAGAAATTGTTTCTAGTGTCCTGTTTACATCTCTAATCTCTTAAAAGGCAGAACTTGAATTTCTAATTAATAGAAAAAGCTTTAGAAGCTGTTCAAGGGCTGCCATAGGTGTTCTTGGTGTGGACAAGTTAGAGTAACAACATTTGGTGTCTTGAAGACGAATCTCAAAGGCACAAATACACTGCAGTGCATCAAGAGGTTAGTGTAATCATTCTTGATTTAATCTAGGGTTCTAAAATTAATCTAATTAATTTTAAAATCTTAAATGGCAAGTACAGATCCAAAAACATATTAGAAGAATTTTAATATGTTGTTTATCATTGAAATCAAATAGTTAAAAATAAATCTTGCATGATGCATGTGACCCTAGGTGAAAATTTTTGAATTCAATGGTATAAACTTGTGTTTTTCACACTTCTGTTCCTTCAATTGGTATCAGAGCCACTATATTTGCAATTTAGATTGTTGATTATATGATTTAATTGTGTGATTTGATCATGAGATGATTGATCCATTGCTGGTTGCAATGGATGTGTGGCGACACACATGGTGAAGCCACCATAGGTGGCGGCAACAAAGGTTCTTCAAGGTGGTACAAGGTTTGCTTTTTAATTTACAATTGTTGTATGATTTAAAAGCTCATCTTATGTCTAATTAAATTGTTTAATTAGAATTTTAATTACAAAATTAAATTATGATTCAAATCAGAATTTTAAAAATTGTTTGAATGTGATTCAAATTTGAATTTTAAAAGTTGTTTGAATATGATTCAAATATGAATTTTTAAAGTTGTTTGAATCATATTTAAATCTGATTTTTTAAAGTTGTTTGAATAATATTCAGATCTGAATTTTTAAAAATTATTTGAATGTGATTCAAATCTGATTTTTTAAAAATTGTTTGAATGTGATTCAAATCTGAATTTTTAAGGTTGTTTGAATGTGATTCAAATCTGAATTTTTAAATTTATTTGAATCATATTCAAATATGGATTTTTTAAGTTGAATATGAGATATTCAATTTATTTTAAGTATGTATGTTTTATTTAATTGTTAAATAGTGATATGCATGATGGATGATCATGGACTATAAAAGACCAATGTGATTGGATTTATTTCTTTTATGTTTTTTTGGGATTGTAAATTAATTAATTTATTTTAATTTATTTTGGGCATGTATTATTAAGTTTGTAATAATTTTTGGATTGTAATTTCATTTATTTAAGTTCTTGTAAATGCCTTAGTATGCCAAGGATTACTATGTAATTGGATTGCAAGAAGTTCAAGGAGGTCAAGAGCATTGGTGGGACCAGTGGGAGGAATTCAAGATCAAGTGTTGATTATGTACTCCTTCAGCAACTCTTGTAAAATGAATGAATGAAATGCACCTAGGAATGCCCTTATTCAATTCTTGGTGGCTCAGAATTGAATCCCTTAGAAAGTCCATGATCATACCATATTTACTGCTTATCCATGAAAGCATGAGATGTATGGGAATGTTTGCAATTATATGATATATGCATGCTAATTGGATAATGTGCAAAGTGAGACCTTAATAGTAATTGGGATGACCATAAAATCTTCCAAACAAATGATTAAGTTAGAAATGCTATAATTAAAGTAATTATAACATAGGCCCTCCATTTAGACAATTATTTTAAGAAAATTTAAATACTTGCATGAGATACAATTAATTTAAGAGATTTTCTTAAGAATAATTGTTAAGCATGAGATGTTGTAAATATGTAAATGGTTTGGTGGCCAATATTGGATGTACCTGTGGACATTAAAATTATTTGCATAATTACTGGCTCAATGGGATTAACTTAACTAATGCAAGATAAGTCAATAATGGATGTACCTGAGATTTTGAGCATTAGGGGCTAGGTAAAGGATTGAACCTCACATGAGATGTGATGGGCAAGGAGTTGCTCACTTATAGTTTATTGTAATTCCAATAACGGATGTACCTGAGGCTGATCAATAGAATTATAAGAATTCAATCACCCACTAGAAATCCATCTAACTAGGATTTCCGTTTTCTACTTTGGAAGTGTAAGATTCGCTAAGTTAGTGGGAGGACCAATTTGATTAAAAGACCATAATCATCTTGGTTAATTACTTGATATATTTACTAATTAATTTGGTTATTTTCTGTAATTAATTTTCTGATAATAATGAGCACAGAACAACCACCACCATCCAATATCCTTGCAAGCATACTTGATTGCAATAGGTTGACAGGACCTAATCTCTCTGATTGGCTAAGAAATTTGAAACTTGTTTTGAACCTTGAACATATAGGATATGTTCTAAACTCAAAATGTTCCTGGTCCCTTACCTCTAGAGGCCACTCAAGAGGAACATGAAACTTTGGACAAGTGGAAGGAGCATGATATGAGAGCTAAGTGTTACATGCTTGCTTTCATGAGTAATGAGTTACAGAAGTAGCATGAGAACATGCAGAGTGCGAGTGAGATCCTCCTTCACCTACAAGAGTTGTATGGTGAGTATAGTAGGAATGCTAGGTATGAGATATCTAAGCAGCTGTTCCGCATGAGGATGTCTGAGGGACAGAATGTTGGGGATCATGTCCACAAGATGATTCGGCTAATTGAGCAGTTGGAACATCTTGACTTCAACATGGATTTCCAACTACAGTCAGATTTGATCCTTCAGTCCCTTCCTGAGTCTTTTGGGAATTTTGTGACAAATTTCCATATGACTAAACAAGAATGCACCTTAGCTGGTTTACTCAACATGCTGGTTATTGCCCAAAAGAATATGCTAGGCAATAAAGGAAAAAAGGTAGCTGTGATTGCATCTTCTTCTACTAAAAAGTCCAACAAGAAAAAGGGCAATAAGAAAAAGAAACCTCAGATTCCTGGTCCTTCCAAGAAGATAGCCAAACAGAAAAACAAAGATCAAAGTTGACAAAGGTAAAGGAAAGTGTTTCCACTATCAGCAGGAAAGTGTTTCCACTGTCCAGAGTATAGCAATCTAAAAGAATGCAATGCCATGATGAAAATCAACTCAAAATTCCAAATATATTTGGCACTTAAGATTAGGTCATATTGCAAAAGATAGGATTGCAAAATTGGAGAAAATGGAGATTTTATCCTCATTGGGCTCTGAGCCTACTCCAACTTGTGAATCTTGCCTTCAGGGCAAAATGACTAGATAACCCTTTGTTGGACAAGGGCTAAGGGCTGAAAATATTTTGGAGCTAATACATAGTGATGTATGTGATCCATTTAAGGAAATGGTTAAAGGCGATTTTCATTACTTTATTACCTTTATTGATGATAAATCAAGGTTTGGGTATTTGTATTTGATGAAATACAAACATGAATCCTTTGAAAAGTTCAAAGAATTTAAATCTGAAGTAGAAAATCAAACAGGAAAGAGTATTAAAGCTCTTCGATCAGATCGTGGAGGTGAATATTTGAGTAGTGAATTTGATGAATACTTGAGAGAGCATGGCATTGTTTCCCAGCTGACTCCTCCAGGAACGCCACAGCTGAATGGTGTACCTAAAAGGAGAAATCGTACCCTATTGGATATGGTACGTAGTATGATGAGCTATACTGATATGCCAATCTCCTTTTGGGGATTTGCATTAGAATCAGCTTTGTATATTCTGAATAGGATTCCATCAAAATCAGTTTCTTCCACACCTTATGAGATATGGCATGGAAGAAAACCAAGTCTTAAGCATGTTAAGATTTGGGGTTATCCAGCTTATATAAAAAAAGCTGAACACTGATAAATTGGAAACCAGATTAGAAAAAGGTCGATTTGTTGGATATCCAAAAGATAGTTTTGGATATTATTTTTATTTGCCTACTTCACAAAAGGTTGTGATAAGTAGAGATGCCACATTTCTTGAACAACAGTTTGTCCAAGAAGGAGGCAAAGGAAGGCAAATAGAGTTGGAATTAGAGAATTCTGACCAATCAACAGATCAGATGGATATAGATCCATCTAGTCAACCTATACCCGTTGATGAAACATCTACAGCTGTTCCTCGTAGAACAACTAGGGTATCTCACCCACCAGTGAGATATGATTTCCTTCATGAAGAAGAACAAAAGTTGTCTACTCATGAAGAAATAGATCATAGAGATGATCCACTCACCTATGAAGAAGCTATATCAGATAAAGATTCTTCAAAATGGATTGATGCTATGAAATCTGAAATTGATTCCATGTATAAGAATGAAGTTTGGGATCTTGTTGACCCACCTGAAGGTATTGTACCTATAGGGAACAAATGGGTTTTCAAGAAGAAAATTGGTTCTGATGGAAAGGTAGAGACCTATAAGGCAAGGCTAGTAGCGAAAGGGTTTCGCCAAAGGCAAGGAATCGACTATGAGGAGACTTTCTCGCCTATTGCCATACTTAAATCAATTAGGATTCTATTAGTAATAGCTGCATACTATGATTATGAGATTTGGCAGATGGATGTCAAAACAGCTTTTCTCAATGGATACATTGCAGAAAACATTTTCATGGAATAACCTAGGGGTTTTGAATCCCAAGATGGTTCCAAGGTATGCAAGCTAAAGTGATCCATTTATGGGTTGAAGCAAGCTTCGAGGAGTTGGAACATCCGTTTTGATGAAGCCATTAAATCCTTTGGTTTTATCAAAAATGAGGATGAGCCATGTGTATATAAGAAGGTTAGTAACAGTGCTATCACTTTTCTTATCTTATATGAGGATGACATACTATTGATGGGTAATGACACAGGTACATTGACAACTGTAAAGATATGGTTGTCAAATACATTCTCCATGAAAGACTTAGGGGAGGCAACCTATATTCTTGAGATTCGCATCTATAGAGATAGAGCGAAAAGAATAATTGGTTTATCCCAAAGTCTATACTTGGAAAAGGTGTTAAAGAGGTTTAACATGTTTGATTCCAAGAGAGGATTGTTACCAGTGAGACATGGTATCCATCTTTCTTAAGAGATGTCTCTAAAAACACCTGAAGAAAGAAATAAAAATAGCCAAGATTCCATATGCTTCGGCTATTGGAAGTTTAATGTATGCAATGTTGTGTACTAGGCTGGATATCACATATGCTGTTAGTTTGACTAGTAGGTATCAATCCAATCCAGGTTTGGAATACTGGATAGCTGTCAAGAATATCCTTAAGTACTTAGGATTTATTCTTGATCTATAGAGGTGGAGACTTGCAATTGGATGGTTATACTGATTCTGATTTCCAATCAGATATCGATGATAGCAAGTCCACCTCTGAATATGTGTTCATTTGAATTGGAGGTGCAGTCAGTTGGAAGATTTCCAAACAGAGCACGACTGTAGATTCCACTACCGAGGCTGAGTATATTGTTGCATCAGATGCTGCAAAGGAAGCTGTTTGGATAAAGAAGTTCTTGACAGAACTTATAGTAGTTCCTTCTATTGAGTCAACAGTTCCACTACACTGTGACAATAATGGAGCAGTCATACAGGCTAAGGAACCAAGGTCTCACCAAAAATCCAAACACATAGAAAGGCGCTACCACATTATCAGAGAAATAGTTGGAAGAGGCAATGTAGCCATGCAAAAAATAGCATCAGCTGAAAATCCAGTTGATCCATTCACTAAGCCTATGTCACAGACTCAGCTAGACCGACATCTTGAGAAGATGGGTCTAAGATATTGTAATGAATGGCTCTAGTGCTAGTGGGAGATTGTTAGTAGTATGCCCTAGAGCATATCATTTAGTATGTATCTTGTACATGTTTTTATTAATAAAAGGCATTTCCACTTTTCCATTTACATAATATATTTATGTGTAATAGAAAAGGTCCATTGATATTTTGTTAGAAATATTATTCTTAAGTTTTTAAGAATATGAGTGACAGTATTTCTAGCACAAAGTATCATAAATAGGTTCACAATCGAGGATACTTCATAATAAGGACATGACTTATCCAGAAAGATTATATTCATGTTTGTTACCAAGTTATTTATAAGAGATATAAATAAGATGGAATGGTGAGTCTCATGCCATATAGCAAACATGATAGGCACTTATAAATGATAAGTAGGCCGAACCAGTGACACTTATGACAAGCACATGGAGTTTACTCTTATCAATGTTTTGTCATAAATCATATCAGTGCATATAATCTTTAGACCTGAGATACCACAGTTATCTTGTATATAGGTAGTTTGAGTTTGATACTGCTTTCATACTTATACTGTGTATGGGTATATGGGCATGTGTTGGCTCCTACTAGTTATATATGGAGGTAGGTGTTGATCAAGATAGAATCTGCTCCTCTAAGTAAATAGAGATAAAATGCTATGTTCATTTAATTGTTCTTGATATTTCAAGTTCCTGGCTAGGATAGATAGATTTATTCAGAAAAGAGTTTCTGATGAGAAAATCTTTTTAATCAAGAACTGGAATTAAAAGAGAACATAATATTCATAGCAAATGGAGTTTGACATAAACCATGACTCTAGCTTGAGTTGGGATTTTGTAACAGAGAGATTCTAGTGCATGGTAACATATGATTATAGGTTCATTTAAGGTAAACCTTATTACTAATTGGGTGTCCATGGCATGCTATGCTAGGTATTAACCATGGTCTATGAGGTGCATAAAATGATTTAGAGAAATCATTTATGGTAAGAAAGAGTTCTGATGATATTAAGAGTTGATATCATGTCTCATTGCCAATTAGTGATGAGGCTAGTAAGTCACACACATACACAAGTAGTCACCTAATTAAATATGATTTAATTAATTAATTAAAGAGTTTAATTGATTAATTAAATAGGTTTGGTTTGCAATTAGATTGCAAAGTCCCTAGCATGACTTGAAACTAAATATAGATTATTGGATATATAGTATAAGTTAAATTTATATTTAAAGTGTTTAAATATAAATTTAATTAATGAGAAATTAATTAATAGAGATTAATTAATTAATTTATATTTGATATAAATTAATTAGAAGAAGAGAAATAATTATTTTGGGTTAAGAACTCAAAATTAAGACACAGGGGCATTTTGGTCATTTCGCAGTGTGACACGTGGCACCATGAGATGGTGTCACACCCTACCCCTCTGTAAGGCATAACATGATCCCGTAGTATACCTAATGAATTACCAACTCCGTCTACTGATAACCTATTAAATACACTACAAGGGATTTTAAAAACTTTTCTTACTTCTTTTACAGTGGTGAGCACTATTTACAGTGTTAAAACCTTTTGAATCAAGTGATAGAACTAACACATTTGAATTATTTGGAATTTCTGTAAAATTTTGGCAGAGTGCCATCTGTATTTTGGATAAAACAGTTCTTCAGAAAAACCTGTAAAAAGCACTTCAATATATATTTCCAAACCTCAACTCCAACATGTTTCTCAACACAACATATTTCTCAACTCAAATCCATAGTAATTTTTTAAAGACTGAGATACAAGAAATATAATACAATTTTTACAAGTCAAAATAACTCATAATTTATTTTACAACTTTAATGTACAATTTTATTTTACAACTGCTCAAAACCAAGAACAATATATACATACAGTGAACATACATTACAGTACAAAATGCAAAATGTGGTATACTCAATATACCCGATGATCTCTCAATGTAGTACTAGCGCCTAGTCTGCTTGCCTATCGATCTGTCTACTGCGGATAAAGAATGAAAGCTATCCGAGTAAAATTTACTCAGTGATGCACAATAACAATTTGAAATGGATATATAAATCTTTTATTGGCAGTTCACAAATCAAATGATTCACAATTCCATTTCACAATTTACAAAATTCATCTAATACAAATTTGATCAAATAACTGAGTAACACAGTTTTGCCAATCAATAACACAATTTGATCAAATAACTGAATAACACGATTTTGCCAATCCTTAACACAATTTGATCAAATAACTGAAGAATACAGTTTTGCCAATCAATAACACAATTTGATCAAATAATTGAATAATACAGTGTTGCCGATCGATAACACAATTTAGGCCATGACACAATTTTTCCACACATGCCGTGTTGTACACCACGACAAGACACACTCACCCCAATAATCGAAATCAATGAGGGAGGAAGCTAGCTGAATAATGAGTACTCATCCACACTCACCTCAGACTGGCAAGTCAAAGAGGGAGGAACATAATCACACTTACCCCAGACTGATAAGTCAAAGAGGGAGGAATATATCACACTCACCCCATAAATGGAGGAGGAACATAGTAACAGTGTCATGCCAAGTGTGAATCAAAACAATTTCAAATCACAATATTTCATATTTTATCTCAAAATTTCTATTTACAAAGTTGGCAACACAATAATTTCCAAATAATATTCCCAAAACCAAAACAATCAAAAATTATTCATAACTCATTTCTCCAAATAAATTTGCTAGTAAAAGCAGTGAATATAAAAGTATTGTGCACGGACACAATTTAAAACTATAATGTTCAATTAAATTTTTTAGTAGAAAATGAGAAGTCAAAATTATTGTGCACAAACACAATTTAAAACAATAACATATAAATAATCATAATTTATTTCAATTGAAAAATTCAAAAGAATTAATTATTGTGCACAAACCTCTGATAACTGTCTCTTGGCTCTGACTCAGTATTTCCTTCCCCTCCCTGAGTCTTTGCTAACTGAGAAACACAATTTGAAGTATTTCAGTACTCATTTAAACTGTCTCTAACGATAATGCTTGATAATTAATTCACTGAATTCATTTATTCGCTTAGTCAACCTACTATGTCGACCCTTGGTACATTCTAGGTAATTTAGGTTTTAATGTTATTAATATGTCACATTCGATAGTATTTTAGGGTTGGTACATGTTACCAATTTCAGTTCCGTGTATACTGCATTTTCTTGCAATTTGCTGGATTCCGGGATACTAGTTTGACCTAGCCGAACGACCTAGTTCCCTCAGTTTTCGGGTTTCGGTCAAAACTACAAACTTGTAGATCTATGTCTTATGGAATGCAGGGCAAAATTTTAGGTCATTCTGAGTTATGTAGACCAAGTTATGGTCATTTTACTATTGCTGGTCAAATTGCACCAAAATTGGTCATTTTAGGTCACTTTAGGTCATTTTAGGCTCGGCCAGTTTTTGGACCCAAACTTGTGCAAGCTGTTTGACTTGATTATGGTCATTTCTGGGCTTTGGTGTCTTCATAAGACTTGTAGGTATGGGTCTTAACTATTCAGGGTTAAAATTTCAGGTCAATTGGACCTGTTTTGAGTGAGTTATGGCCTAAAAACTAACTGCTGCCCAAATGGTAAATTTTCAGGCCTCATTTGCACTTAATCCGGATTTGGTCATTTTTCAAGCTATCTTGCAAGCAGAATTTTGGCAAGCTTTCTTCATGAAAGTTGGCACATTTTGTGCCTAGTTTCACCTCCAATTGGTCTCATACCAATTGGAGTCACACACTTAAAGTTATAGGCCTAAAACTCAAACTGCCTTATTGAAATTCTTGCATACACATCAAGCATCACTTTTAACACTCACCAAACTTAACATTCAAACCAATTCTGGTTGTACCACAACCTAAACATAATTCACAACACATTATAGGTCATTTTGGCAGCTTACAATTACATTCAACATACACCAACAAGTGCAGAATTTTTCAATCCAATTTACAACAATTCAATCACCTTTTTATGCTCATTTACATGTCCCACTTCACACCACCTTACACACACTCAAACTGCCATAACAATCAACACATTTTAACATCATTATTCCATAAACCAAGCATCAATTCCAGCATTCTTCAAGAGTTAGCAAACTGCCACAATGGTACACTTACATTCTATTACTTTCCAAGCTTTAAATTTCATTTTACATTTACATATACTAAGTATACATCACCCAACAATTTCCTACACAATATACATTTAATCAATCATTTAATCTACCATTTAGAAGCAAGAATAAGCTGTCCTCAAAGTGTTTCCATGGCTGCCAAAAATACAGCTCTCCCTTTAAACATCAAACCTCAAAATTCTTTCCACAATTCAAGTACCCATAACATCCACACAAACTTTAATGAAGCAAGCATCAAAAATACATACTTACCACTTTTGAAATTCTTCAAAACCTCACCAAAACTTAAATTTCTTACTGCCTATCTACTACCCAAGTTGTATAGAATAACTTTAGTGAAGGACTCTTGAAGAAACTAGGGCTTGATCATGGAGGATTGGAGCTTCATGCATGAATGGCCATGGAGTTTTCATTGGGATGCATTCGGCTGGTTCATTTACTGGAGGTTGAAGATGATGTTCAGCTGTCCAAAGTGTCTTTTATAGGTGGTCCAAGCTACCTTAGTGGAGCACTTAATTTATTTTAATGTTTAATTATTCAAACTTTCTCAATTTTCATTTTTATGCCCCAAACTTCCATCATTTATACTATGTACCACAATTTTAATTTTCATGACATTTTACAAATATAATATCATGTATTTTTAATGGATATTTAGGTCAAAAGACAACTCGGGTGTCAAATGACCAAAATGCCCCTGTTCGGGTTGCATTCCCGATTTTTCCGTAATACCGGGTTTTGTCCGTTTTTCGATTTCTCACTTTTCTTTGTACTAATTATTTAATTTTTATTTAATATTTCTAATGGTATTTATACTTCAATAGGGGTCTATTTAAGTCCTAAAAATATTTCCCAGGGTTCGCCGCGGTCCAGGGCTAGTCAACGGTCCACGCCGTGACTTCCCGATGCTGTCACCCATCGCTAGGGTTCTCAGCTCGCTTAACTTAGTTGCATTTCTTTACTATTATTTTTCCTTTGTTTTTCTTGTATTTTCTTTTCTTGTATTTCATTATTTAATGTCTCCTCACTCATATCGAAGTATAGTTCTAGGCATTCTAGCTGTCCGGACAACACTGATCACCGGAACAGTAGAATACACTACCGAACTTAGGGGTGTTACAGATGGTGACACGTGGAATTACACATAAGCTTGCCAAATGTCTTTTAATAATGTAAGATGATTAAAATTAAGATTAAATATAGGTTTGACACTTGGCACAATGTGATTAGGTCACTTAAACCTAGAGCTAATCAAAGGGTGACATGTGGCAAGGGTTTAATTTGTTAACCTAGCTATATAAGTGTTGTTATGAGAAAATAAAATACAACTAGCAGCCACACTCCTTTGTCAAGCCATTTTGAAGCTCTCCCTCTCTTCGTCTTCATCTCTCATCAATTCAAAGAGATTAACCATCAATCTCTTGAATTAAAAATACTAGAAATTGTTTCTAGTGTCCTGTTTACATCTCTAATCTCTTAAAAGGCAGAACTTGAATTTCTAATTAATAGAAAAAGCTTTAGAAGCTGTTCAAGGGCTGCCATAGGTGTTCTTGGTGTGGACAAGCTAGAGGGACAACATTTGGTGTCCTGAAGATGAATCTCAAAGGCGCAAATATGCTGCAGTGCATCAAGAGGTTAGTGTAATCATTCTTGATTTAATCTAGGGTTCTAAAATTAATCTGGTTAATTTTAAAATCTTAAATGGCAAATACAGATCCAAAAACATATTAAAAGAGTTTTAATATGTTGTTTATCATTGAAATCAAATAGTTAAAAATAAATCTTGCATGATGCATGTGACCTTAAGTGAAAATTTTTGAATTCAATGGTATAAACTTGTGTTTTTCACGCTTCTGTTCCTTCAGGGAGAAAGATGAGATTTGTTGATTTGTATGACTTAAATTGTTTAAAAGTGGTTTGTGATGAAATAACTTGAGTTAGATGTTGAACTATGTGTGGTGGATGTGTTAGATGACATAAAAAGCATGAAATGGACACTTGGGAATTAGGGTTTGTGAAAAAATTAGAGTTTTGCTTATGAAATGGCATATTAACCTTGTAATGGTCAATTAGTAACCATTTGAATGTGTGTGAGGAGGAATTGAAGTGAGTAAGGATAATGGAGTTGAGTGTAGGTATGCTGCCCTTGGTGACCTGCAGGACTAGGTGTGAGTCCAATAGGTTTGGTAGCCATAAATGGAGATGTATAGGTTCAATTGGTGCAAGGCCAATTAGACATGAAACTAGACACATAATGGCACAACTTTGGTGAAGAAACCCTGCCCAGAAAACCAAACTAAGTTGACCTAAAAATTACCCTAATCTAGGTGACCAACAGGCTGTCCCTGGAAAATGACCAAATAAATAGTGTTTGTTCAAATGGTCATAACTCAGTGTAGGCAAGTTCAATCTATCTGAAATTTTACCAGCAGAAAGCTGAGACATAGCCCTACAACTTTCATGAAGAACACAAATCCAAATTCTGACCATAACCTAGTCAAATTGCCAACCAAACTTAGGTCACCAAATCTGGCAGAATCAAATTGCCCATAAATTCTGGGTACAGGTCAATCCGGCCAGTTATGGTAAAATGACCATAACTTGAGTTACAAAACTCCAAATGGAGTGATTCAATAAAAGAAATGTAACTAGACACAATAAGGAATAACTTTCATGAAGATAATTTTGTCAGATTTCTACTGTACAAATGACCAATGAAACAGTAAACTTAGTGCTTGAGATCTAAAAATTGTGAATAACTAACACTAAGCTTTGAAATGTTATTGGCAACCAATACCAACAACTTTAGAATGAAAAATGTGGTATCTTGGTGAACTTAGGTTCAATAAATTCATTATGTATTAAAAAAGTCAACAATTTGAGTGAATAGTAATATAAAGACACAAAGTGTAAGAACTATATTGTTAAAGGGAAATTAAGGCCATAAATTTGAAATCCATGAATTAAAACATGAAAAGTAAGTCACTTAATTGATGTGAATAGGTAGTTAGGGCTTATATGCCAATCACAAATAGAATTCATAAAATGTATAAATAAGAAAGGAAAAATGTTTTGAATACAATGGTACATGTGAATCATTATTTTGAATTGTGATCAATATGAATAACATAATGAATGAATAAATTAACCATATTAATGCATGAATGAGACATTAGTTCTCATTATTGTAGAAAGGAAAAGTACTTTGAGTACAATGGTATAAAAGGATAATTGATGTGAATTATGATCATATAAATGATCAAATGAATGTATAAATTATAATTGAAATTTATCATGAAATAATAAAGTTATAAAACACAATATATTAATATTTAATAATATTATGTGCCCTTGTATTGCCTAGATATGTGTGTCAGATTAGATAGTTTGGTATGCCAATAGGGTATTATTTTAGTAGTACTGCGAAAGGCTTTATACCCGTATTCATGGCTTTATGCCCGCATTCATGGCTTTATGCCCGCACTCATGGCTTAATGCCTGATTATGTGTTATCATGGCTTTTTAGCCATACTGACTGCTTTCGTGGTTGACGTTCTGCGTCCCATGGTATGACGACCCGAGGCACCGCGGTGTCCAGTGCCAACGACCCGTTATCCAGTTTAGTCAGTCTGTTATAGGTTACTTGGGCAGTTTAATTTATTAAAATAAGTTATGAATATTAGCAAGTAAAAATGCTAGAAAGCAAAGAAATGAGTAAGAAGTTCCGAAATAAATTAGATTAGCTCCAAAAATTTATTTCTTAGAATGATTTGAAGTACATTAAACTAGTTCTAAAAATTTTGAATATTACGAAATGATTGTAAACAACTTAGAAAGTATCAAGGAAGTGATAAAAAAAACTAGTAGAAGAATTATAACTTAAATAACACTACAAATGTGACTTACATAAGAATATAAGTATAAGTTTAAATTTTGGATTATTCGTATCTGGTACATTATTAATGCAAATTTCTAAACTGAGCACCTCCAAAGAAGAACATGACAGGATAGAGGATAGTTAATATTAGAAACTAAATTAATTATAGATCTAAATTATTCGAATTATGGTTTATTTCTACCTTTATTTGTATATTATTTCCTTGTTATATTATTGCACTACTAAGCAGCAATGCTTAGCGCGATGGATTTTTTTCCTCGCGCAGGTAATGAAGTTAACGCTCAGTGAATACCAAACAGAGATTTTGGAGTTCTGATCTGCCAAGTGTTCAAGGTTGTCACCTCTTCAGCAATGCATGTAGATAGGGTCCATATAGATCATATTATATATTTTGTACATTATAATTAGTTATTATTTGTAATGTAAACTATTAATTGTATGTTGAAATATAGATTATGGAACTGTAATTAATTTGTGGATCATGTAAGTTATGAGTTTATGTAATCAGTCTGTAAATCATGTAAATTAATGAAACTTGAGAATTTATATATATAAATTATGCATGAATGGAAATACATGGAAATGAATATGAAATTGAGATATATGAATGAGATGTGAATTATGAGATGGTTATGAAAATAATTGATGAGATTTTTATTATAAAATATTATTGAAAATTTCAAGCTGGTGAATAGTAAAATACGTCAACTGATAATAAAATAGGGGAAATTCCACTAGTTTCTCCATAGAAAAATAATTAATATTAAATTATATAAATTCAAAATTACTAAAATAATAAAGTAAGATAAAATAGAGTGTCCGGCACCGAATGTAGCATGCCTTACTCGGCTATACTGTAGTTTGGGAGAAATTTCAGTTTGGAAGAAATTAAGCCCGAAAACCAAAATAGACTAAAACTTCCAATATTTGATTCACGCAAACTAGGAAACAATACCGCACAATCCTAGTATCTATGCAAAGCCTATGAGGAAAGGAGCTTTTTAGGACCAATCTCGCTAGAAATGATAGTCGGATGATAGAGAAATGTCAAAAAAAAAAAAAAATCAAAGCTAAAGTTTAAGGGCATTTGGGTGATTTTCTGGCCAAAAACTAGCCAAATTCCATAGTTGGAAGGGTGTTAGAGGTCACCAAAGGTGGAGGGTGGTTGAAGGAGGTGGCTGGTGGGGGAAAGGAGGAAGAGGGAAGAAGAAAAATGGAATAATGGGCTTAATTTATCTTTTTTTTTTTTTTTACTTAAAAGTAAAATTTCAAATTGACCCTTACATTTTAAGGGGTTCTTCACCTTAGTCCAAAGGACAATAACATTACAATTAAATAATAAAACATACATTAAATAATATTTTCAAATGCATAATAATAATAATAATAATAATAATAATAATAATAATAATAATAATAAAATCAGAATATAAAATATAAATAAAAGCATAGTAATATAACCATGACCGTATTAACCTTGTGCATAAGGAGAAAATTTAAAATGCTATATTTAATAACTTCTTTAAAAATTATAATATTATATTAAACATTTGAAATAGCCACTTTAAAATAATGCCATGAAATATATTTATTGAATAAAATAATATTAAAATACTATTAGAATTTATAAAATTTTTATTTTAAAAAATTCAGGCTATATCATTTTATTTCTCACCAGTTGTATCTCTTGCAATTATTTTTCTAGTTAAGGAAATAAAATTTTAATTAATTATAATTTATCACAGTTAAAGAAAATTCGACCAAATTATTTAAGGAAAAAATTTTAGACTAATTATAATAAAATTTTAGACTAATTATAATTGTAATGTACTCAAAACAAATTTGACTAAACTATTTATGGAAATAATTTTTGAATTAGTTAGAATTATAATATACATTTTAAAATATTTTTTTAATTGGAATCGTAGAAAACCGCAATATTGAAATCAGCCAATCTTCATGTGGCCTTGGTTTCCTTTATTTCTTGAACTAGAATTGCTAGTTCCTACACTGTGGCTAAACCTAATTGCGCGGATAAAGAGATACAGGGAAGAAGAGATTATGCAAATAAAAAAAAAAAATTTGAAATCCACTTTTTATTGTTTAAACTCAATAGTTTTTGTTTTAAAAATATTTTTAAGGAAACCAAAAAGGGGAAAGAAACAAAAATGGATTTTACGTTTGGGATATATAAATTCATAATTGTATAATATAGTTTAGTTTTTTATCACTTTAAAGACGGTAGTTTAATATGAATATATCATTTTACAAAGCATATTTAAAAAGAATACATAATTAAAAAGAATATACTAACATGAATTGTGACACTAATCATATATATATATATATATATATATATATATATATATATATATATATATATATATATATAATCCAACAATGACGATTCTATGATTTGAACTCTTAACCTCACATATAAAGTTTACTTGGAGATCACATCTTTAATCCAACCACTTGTTAATCAGAATAAGTTATTTATTAGATGCATGATAAATAAATCTTCAATATGCTTCGCACTTTTCTACTAAAAAGTGTTAAAAATAATAATTATAATTAAAAAGAATGTCCACAAGTAGCTTATGATATATTCGAATATCTACATATAAAAAAATAATAATAAAATAGTATGTTGGATTATATTAAATTTTATGAAAAGGACGAAATTATTTCCACTAGATAATTAATATAATGTAATTAATATAATGCTTTGATACTAAAAAAATTATCATTTGCATGATCTTATAGCATTTGGACACATCAATAATCTATTAAATGACTATTTATTTAATAAATTTATTTATTTATTACATGATCATAAGTGAAATATATATATATATATATATATATATATATATATATATATATATATATATATATATATATATATATATATATATATATATATTTATTTATTTATTTATTTATTTATTTATGTTTATAATTTTATGGTTTATTATTAATTAGTATAGTTGTTTTCTTGAGATTTTAGTTTTGCAATTAATTTATTTTCTTATCAAAATAACAAAAAAAAAAGTAATTTTAATTAGGCTAAATAACAAAAAAAATTCAAAACCTTTATATCAATTTTAACTAGAACTTTTAATTTTATAAATTTAATCATAAACTTTTCATATTGTTTTCAATTTTAGTAATAAATTTAATAAAAAATAATTAAAATCGTTAATTGATAAATCATTCAAATCTTTTCATTTATATATTATCAGTTTAATTAATCTATTGAATTTTATTAATTTGCTCAATGATTTTAATATTTTCATTAATTTTAACAACTTTCTATTAATAAAAATATAATAATTGAATAATATATCAAATATTAATTGTCAATTTTTTTCTCTCTATCTATTATATTTTAATTTTTACATTTTATTTTTAAGTACAAGGATTTGTTTGGCTTGTTTTTTTAAAAAAATTAAATTAATTTCAATCAATAAAAAGGATTTTTTTAGTATAAAATTTAAATGAAAATAAATATAAAGTATATTTTATGTAATAAATAAAAATATTTAAATATAAGGTTTAGATTAATGGACTTGTTAATCAAATAAAACTTCAAAAATTATATTATAATTTTACCATTAACATTTCCAAATTCAGTATAGCCTTTTGACTACAATTGCAACAAATCCTAAAGTTAAGTTATTTAAAGAATTTGCTATAATTATAAATTGACGCAAACGTTTAGACATTTTCATCCATTAGGCCTCGGCTAAATTGAACATAACATCAAGTTGAATCACTTCAAAATTAATTAATTACATATTTATTGAATTTTGGGGTGTTAGAAAAAATGCTGAAGTGGGAAATTCAAAGAAAAATAGAAATCAAGGAATTTGAATAATTAACGAATTTGATACATAAGAAATTTTGTTGATCAATTATAATTACAATATAATTAAGGAAGTTTAACGAGTTTTTATTATTTATAATTATATCATAATTAAGGAAATTTTGTTAATCTAGTTATGGAGAAATATTTTAATTAAATATAATTGTAACATAATTAAGGAAATCTAAATAACAGTTAAGGAAATAATTTTTTTATTAATTATAATTTTACATAACTAATAAGATATGATCAAACTATTAAGGAAATAAAATTTTAATTAAATATAATCTTATCATAATTAAAGAAAATCTGACCACAATATTTAAGGAAAAAATTTTTAGATTAATTGTAATTGTAATATACTCAAATAAAGTTTACTGAACTATAATACCCCTCTTCATGGTCTAGTCAGAATAAGAGCGTTGGTTATTTAAGAACAAGTATAGTAAGATACAAACTTTAGTTTTAGTTAATAAAAGTTTTAAACATACATTTGGTCGCCGAAACTTAACAGCGTGTCAAATGTAATTACAGAATATAGACTAGGTAGTAGTGTTCAGCTTTAACAGCTGGGATACAGAATTTATCTACTGTGTTAGGAGCCCGCCATCATTGCAGCGACAATTATATTGTCAATTATGGTGACATTGGTCGTGGTCCTCAGTACTTCATGTGCGGTTCATTTAATGCGCTTACCTAGTTTTTACTCATCAATTTCCTGTTCGGTGCCTCTTCAAGTGTTACCTTAAGAGATCAGTCTCAATGGCATCCAGGTAGTCTTTTTGGGTGACCTAATGACCTGTCGTAGGAAGGGATAGGGTAGCCCATCAACCGATTAGGTAAGGATCATTACCTTTTTAAATACAGGCATGATACACCATATATACGAAGGTGGCAGTTGCCATAGGCCTACATGTCATCAATCCATCAGGTGGATATTTTTATATGTATCAGTCATTTTACAATGTTCACTCTACAAGTTGCATTAGGCACCTTGCCAATGGTATAAGAAACTGGCAAATGCCTTAGTAAATCATGGTTTTCAAGCTTCTAATAATGATACATAACTATTTTTCTACAGTCAAAATAAAGTCCACACATTTTGCATGATTTATGTTAATGATATCCTCTTTACAATCAACAATGATGCCTTTGTTACTACTCTTATATCATCTCTAAAAAAGTACTTTTATGTCAAAGATCATGGTGTTGTTGAATATTTTCTAGGTATTGAAGCCACCAAGACTAATAATGGTTTGACTAATAATGGTTTGCTTCTTTCTCAATGAAAATATATCAGTGATCTTCTTCATAGGTCGAAAATGATAGGATGCAAGGGTTGCTCCACACCTGCTATAACGCCCTCACTATAGATAGTTCGTATATTCTACTGTTCCAACGACTAATATCTGTTCAGACAGCTAGAATGTCTGGAACTATACTTAAACTATAGTGAAGAGACATAAATTAATGGAATAAATGTTAAAAAATATAAGAAAAATTAAGAGAAAATAAAGGAAATGAAATGCAATTGGGTTAAATGAGCTGAGGTTCCAGCGATGGGTGACTGTACTGGAAAGCAACTGTGAAGACAGTTGCCGACCCCAAACCCTCGAGGAACCCTAGGAAATAATTTTTGGGACTTAATTAAAGGTTTACTGAGGTATAAATGATATTAAAAATGTCAAAGAAAATTCAAGAAAATTTATTAATCGGTACAGACAAAAATAGCCCGACAAGCATAACGAAGGGCATTTTGGTCATTTCACCCTTAGAGTAGAATTTTGACCCAAATGTCAATTAAAATGAGAGAGATTAACACACATAAAATAAATTAAAATCATGAAAATTGCAATGGAAATGGAAAAAGAAAAGAAAAGAAAAGGAAAGAAATGGGATTTATGACATCATGGATGATGTCATTATTATCTTATTAATAAAACTTAAAAAAAATTTGGATAAAGAAGTAAAATAAGACAAAATTTGACCAAAAAATCAAATTCATCTTCTTCCTTCCATCTCTCCCTTGGCCGGCTACTATAGGTAGCACCCTTCCACCATTTTTGTCAAGCTTAAGCTTGATTTCTCCTTTATCCCTCCACCAAAATCCATAAGTCCTTTTATCAAAAATTAATCCCACACCTAGACTAAGCTATTGGCAGCCAAGAAATTAATCCCACACTATGAATAAGGCCATAGTGTCATAGTGAATTGCGTTGTCCTCTGAGAATACAGGGTTATGAGTTTCCAGCCGATTTGATTAAACTACCATTTCATGAGTTTGATGTGATACTGGGAATGGATTGGTTATCACGTCATCAGGCGATGGTAGATTGTCGGTTGAAGAGAATTTCACTACAAACAGTAGATAGGGATGAGATTACAGTTGTGGGTGAAGGAAGGGTTTGTCTTTCTACTATCATATCAACCACAGCAACCAAAAGATTGATGAGGAAAAGCTGTGAGGCTTTCTTAACACGTATGGTTGACATTAGGAGGAATAGCCTGAGCTTACTAGACATCCCCACTGTATGTGATTTTTCGGATGTATTTCAGGAAGAGTTGTCTGGTTTGCCACTAGAAAGAGAGGTAGAGTTTGCTATAGAGGTTATGTCGGGTACTGTACCGATTTCCATTGCTCCATGTAAGATGGAACCTACTGAACTGAGAGAGTTAAAAGTTCAGTTATAGGAACTACTGGATAAGTGTGTCACTATGGGGAGCACCGATGCTATTTGTGAAAAAGAAGGATGGTACCCTTCGGCTTTGTATAAACTACTGGCAGCTAAATAAGGTGACTGTAAAAAACAAATATCCTTTATCACGGATAGATGACCTGTTTGATCAACTGAAGGGAGTCGATATATTTTCCAAAATAAATCTCAGATCAGGCTACCATCAATTAAGGGTAAAGGAGAGAGATGTGCCAAAAACTGCTTTCAGAACCCGGTATGGACACTATGAGTTCCTAGTGATGTCATTTAGGCTGACGAATGCACCAGCAACTTTTATGGACCTAACGAATCGTATCTTTTATCCCTACTTGGATCGGTTTATTGTGGTCTTTATATATGATATTCTGGTGTATTCTAAGAACCGAGAGGAGCATGATGAACACCTACGATTAGTACTATAGACACTGTGGAAAAAGCAGTTGTATGCCAAGTTGTTCAAGTGTGACTTCTAGTTAGATGAGATATCTTTTCTTGGGCACATTGTATCAGCAGATGGGATCAAGGTAGATCCAAAGAAGATTGAAGCAGTAGTTGAATGGAAGCCTCCTAAAAATGTAACAGAGGTCAGAAGCTTCTTGGGGTTAGCTGGGTACTATAGGAGATTTGTGAAGGGATTCTCCCTTATAGCAGCCCCACTGACTAAGCTGCTACATAAGAATGTCAAGTTTGACTGGAATGACAAATGCCAAGCTAGCTTTGAAAAGCTAAAGGCTATGCTCATAGAGGCCCTAGCGTTGATACAACCAAAGTTGGGGAAAGACTATGTGATCTACAGTGATGCCTCTCATAACAGGCTTGGGTGTGTTCTAATATAAGAAGGGAAAGTATTTGCCTATGCTTCCAGATAGCTAAGGCCACATGAAAAAAACTACCCAATGCATGATCTGGAATTGACAATAATAATATTTGCATTGAAGATATGGAGGCATTACTTATACGATGAGAAGTATTATATCTACACGGATCACAAGAGTCTGAAGTACTTGCCAACCTAGAAGGAACTTAATCTGAGATAGAGGAGATGGGTTGAATTCCTTAAGGATTATGACTGTGTGATCAACTATCACCCTGAGAAGGCAAATGTAGTGGCTGACACACTGAGCAGGAAGTCCACGATGGCTTTGAGAGCACTGAATGCTCGGTTGTCCTTAGCACCAGATAGGACTATTTTGGCCAAGTTTCATGTAAAGCCAAACTTGCTACAGCAAATACAAGAAGCACAGATAAGGGATGAAAAGTTGATAACTATTATGGGCAGAGTTAAAGAGGGGAAGGAGACTGATTATGACTTGAAAGGAGATGGGTGCCTGTATTATAAAGGCAGAATCTGTGTACCAAGAGATGAGGAACTGAAGAATAATATCTTGAAAGAGGAGTACAGTAGCTTCCTTGCTATGCACCCAGGAAGTACCAAGATGTATCATGACCCAAAGGCACAGTACTGGTGGCCTAAAATAAAGAAAGATATTAGTGATTTTGTGACTAGATGTCTGACATGCCAGGAGGTTAAAGCTAAGCATTAGGTTCCATTAGGGTTGCTGCAACCCATATCTATACCAGAGTGGAAATGGGACTGCATCACCATGGATTTTATAACTGGGCTACCTTTGACACAGAAGAAGCATGATAATATCTGGGTGGTTGTTGATAGATTAACAAAATTAGCTCATTTCTTACCTATCAGAACTGACTACTCATTGGAAAGATTAGCAGAGATCTACATAGCTGAGATAGTACAGTCACATAGAGTGCTGACATCGATCATATCTGACCAAGACCCGAGGTTTACTTCGAGGTTTTGGATGAAGTTACAGGAGTTGTTAGGCACTCAACTGCATTTCAGTACGGCTTTTTATCCTCAGACGGATGGACAGTCCGAAAGGGTGATTCAAGTAACCCTTAGAACTTAGTGAATTGTTATAATTGTTAAAGGAATGATAACAATGACATGACATGAATGATATGATAGGTATTGGAGGATATGCTTCAAAGCTGTATTATTGACTTTGAAGGAAGTTGGGAGAAGTACCTTCCTTTGGTAGAGTTTGCTTATAATAATAGCTACCAAGCCAGCATAAAAATGGCTCCATATGAAGCATTGTATGGGAGATGCAGGACTCCCTTATGTTGGACAGAGATGGGTAAGGAGAAAGTAGTGGGCCCAGACTTAGTGAGGTAGACTGAAGAGAAGGTGAAACTCATCAGAGACAATTTGAAAGTCGTCTCAGATAGACAGAAGTCATATGCCAGAGTATGAGGTTGGCGATAAGGTATTTCTCAAGGTATCACCTTGGAAGAAAGTGCTAAGATTTGTCAAAAAGGGTAAGATAAGCCCTAGGTTTATTAGTCCATACGATGTCATTGAATGTGTGGGTCCAGTAGCCTACAGGCTAGCCTTACTGCTTGAGTTGGACAAGATTCACAGCGTATTCCATGTGTCGATGCTCAGGAGATGCAGATCAGATCCTTCACATATCATTTCAATAGAAGAAATAATTGTACAACTTGACTTGACATATGAAGAAGAGCCAATCAGAATCTTGGCACAGGAGATAAAAGAGCTAAAAAATAAGAGAATTCCATTGGTGAAAGTCCTATGGAGACACCACAACACAGAAGAGGCGACATGAGAGAGGGAGGAGACGATGAGGCAACTGTTCCCTCAGCTTTTCACATTAGGTAGGGGAAGAATTGTAACGCCCTCACTGTAGGTAGTCCATATACTCTACTATTCCGATGACTAATGCTTGTTCGGACAGCCAGAATGTCTGTTCGAACAGTCAGAATGTCTGGAACTACACTTAAACTATAGTGAGGAGACATAAATTGATGGAATAAATATTAAGAAAATATAAGAAAAATTAAGAGAAAATAAAGGAAATGAAATGCAACTGGGTTAAATGAGCCGAGGTTCCAACGATGGGTGACCATACCAGAAAGTGACTATGAAGACAGTTGCCAACCCCAGACCCACAAGGAACCCTAGGAAATAATTTTTGGGACTTAATTGAAGGTTTACTGAGGTATAAGTGATATTAAAAATGTCAAAAAAAATTCAAAAAAATTTATTAATCGGTATAGACAAAAATAACCCTACAAGCATAATGAATGGCATTTTGGTCATTTAACCCTCGGAGTGAAATTTTGACCCAAATGTCAATTAAAATGAGAGAGATTAACACACATAAAATGAATTAAAATCATGAAAATTGCAATGGAAATGAAAAAAGAAAAGAAGAGAAAAGGAAAGAAATGGGATTTATGACATCATGGATAATGTCATTATTATCTTATTAATAAAACTTTAAAAAAATTTGGATAAAGAAGTAAAAATAAGACAAAATTTGACCAAAAAAATCAAATTCATCTTCTTCGTTCCATCTCTCCCTTGGCTGGCTACCATAGGTAGCACCCTTCCACCATTTTTGTCAACCTTGAGCATGATTTCCCCTTCACCCCTCCACCAAAATCCACAAGTCCTTTCATCAAAAATTAATCCCACACCTAGACTAAGCTATTGGTAGCCAAGAAAAGAGGAAACAAGGAGGTTTTCACAAGTCCAAGAAGTGTCCCTTAAAGGTTACTGCATTAAAACCCTTTTCTTCCAATTTTAGGTGTAATATGCATGCCAAATTAAGTGGGAAATTCAAGAAATTGAAAGAATTGGTCAAGGAATTAAACATCCCTAATTTGGCAGCCTTGGGAACCTTATGGGGTTTGATGAATTCTTGCATATATACATGATTAGTGATGATGATTGATGAGGTTATATGCATGAGAAGTGATAGGAATTGAATTGATTGAGTTTTGAAATTTCAAATTAGGGTTTGTAATCATGAATTGGGGATTTTGTGCTATGCTTGAAATTGACCTTATTAAGATGAATTGTTGCTTATTAGAAGTGCCATGTATGCCAAATTGTAATTTAGGAGTTGGAGGAAATGAAATTGGGAGTGCCTTTGCTATGCAGGTTGCGGGACTCATTGAGTCCAGTGTTGATTTTGCCCTATAACTGAATTTGTGTTGTTCTAATTGGTATGAGGCCAATTTGAGGTGAAACTAGGGCCAAAATATTCCATTTTTTGTGAAGAAATCATGCTCAAATTCTGTCCACAAATTGACCTAGTTACTGTTTCAATCCGGCTGATCATACACCGAACCCAGAAAAAATGACCAAATGAACAGTACATATTCATTTGGTCATAACTCCCTCTAGACAGGTCCATATGACCTAATTTTTACACCATTGAAAATCTTAGACATAGGACTACAACATTCATGAAGAACATAGAGCCTAAAAATGCCTCTAACTAAACTAAATTACTGACCTAAGTTAGGTTACAAAACTGTCCAGTACCATACTGCCTAGAATTTGCTGGACATAGGCCTACCCGACCAATTTTGGCAAAATGGCTATAAATTGGTCTAAAAAAATCCAACTTCAATGAAACTAGTGGCAAAATTTCTATAAGACATAGATCTACAACATTAGTGTTTTGACCAAAACCCATAAATCAAGGGAACTAGGTCAATTGGCTAGGTCAATTTAGTATGCAAATTTTGAAAATTTCGTAAGTGATCACTTCACCCTAGAATAGTCTTTTAGTCATATCTCCCACTAGGAAACTCCAATTGGGATGAGCCATACTATTTTGGAAACCTAAGAAATAGGGCTCCAACTTTGTTTTAGACACTGTCCTCAAATTATGAATGTAAGAATCCTAAAAGTTAAGTCAAAGCCACTGACCTGAACTGCAATCCTGTTGGCACAGGGTACATGAGTCCAGGCAAGTTATTTAACTATAATTAATTCTACAAAACTTGAAATTTTTCAATTCAAAATTTTGAATGACCCTAAGACATAGGGCAACAATTTCTGTGGAGAACAATAGGCCTAAAAGTGGCTGCAACATGTTCAATTAAGTAGGTAAATTCTAAATCCAAAAGCTGCCTAGTTATAGAACCAGAATTTAGAAATGAACCGATTGTGATTTTTTACCATTGATTATTTAATTACTTTTATTTTAAATTATGCACCACTAAGCAATTCGCTTAGCGCATTGATTTTCCATCACATAGGTACTAGAGACCAGTCAATGCCACTGCAGTAGGGCTCTTACGTAGATTTGACCAGATCTGCCATAGTCTAGAGTCACCTCAATAGTCTGTATTTTGTTGGTAGGGCCCATGTATAGACTTAGTATTTTGGTTTATTGTACATAACATCATGCAATCATATTTTGTGTTGTAAATAAATTTGTAAATTTTTGTATATGGATTTCCACATGAATGAAATATATCTTTTTCTTGGAATTACGTGAGAATTTATGAATGACATGATATATAAGAAAATGAATGGAATATGATTATGTTAACAGGTAAATAGTAAAACCTTTCAGATGCTAATAAAATAGAGGAGGCTCTGTTCGAATCTCCACAGAAATTAAAAAAAAAAAAAATTTCCCACACATGGATTACCTATTTAAATGGTATTTAAAATTAACAATGAATATGACAAGACAAGATAGGGTGCTTCGGCACCAAATGTGGCACACCTTGCTCTGTTACACTGTAAACGGGTAAGGGGCGTCACACCTGCTAGTGCTAAAGATAAACTCACCACTACCTTTATTGCTACTTCTCCTGATGCCACATTGTATAAAAGCATTATTGGTGGCCTTTAATATTTTGGCTTCACCAGAACTGATATAACCTTCTCTATGAACAAAGTCTCTCAGTTTCTTCATTATCCTATTAAAGAACATTGGACTGTCATTAAACAAATTCTTCATTATCTACAACAAATACTGCATCATGGTCTACTTCTCATAAAATCCAACACACAACAACTTAATGTTTATATGGATGTTGATTGGGCCAATAACATTGATGATAGGAAATCCACCACAGGTTATGAAATTTTCATGGACAATAATCTCATTAGCTAGAACTCAAAAAAGTAGAAAATTATGGCCAAATTATCTATAGAGGCAATATAGACACTATTACGTCTGCTACTAGTGATGTAACATGGATACAAAAATTACTTTGTGAAATTAACATGCAACCCTATCCCACCAATTATTTGGTGAGAAACATTGGTGTCAAACCCAATGTTTTATGCTTGAATGAAATATACAGAGGTTAACTTCCATTGTGTTTGTGACAAAGTTGCTAAGAATGAAATCAATGTTAAATTAATTTCTTTGAAAGATCAACTTGTTTAAGCCTCTAGAAAAACAACACCATGAACATCTTCGGGACTTATTTACAATTCATGCAATATGCCTGCATGAATTGAGGGGGCATGATAAGGCACATCAATTATTTGTACTTTGTCACACCTTACCCCTCTGTAAAGCATAACATGATCCCATAGAATACCTAATGAACTACCGAACTCCACCTACCGATAACTCATTAAGTACCCTACAAGAGATTTTAAACAATTTTCTTACTTTTGACAAGTGGTGAGCATTTTCTAATAGGTATTTAAAACATATAATTAAAAGTAAATCTAGTTAATATTTTTGGTCCATTTTAATTTTCTGCAAATTTAATAAAAATTTTGACAGAGTTCTATCTGTATTTTGAGAAACCAGTTCTTCAAATACCTGTAAAAAGCACTTCTAAAAATGTTTTCTTAATAACTTCTTCAATTTCACAATCAAACTCAATCCATTTCAACAACTCCACAATCATTTCAATCAATTTCTCAAGTTCAAAATTCAATAATCCTCAAAATATTAGCAATACATTTCATTCAGATTAAATAAAATAGTTCCACTCATATTTCATTAGAGACAAAACAATTTATATTGATCATACTAAAAATTTATATTAAGAAAATCCAAACTAAATTTATTACAACTTTATACAAACTTTGTACAAACTGCTCAAGACCGATTTTACAAGTCCATACAATTACGTGCAATACATACATCAAAATGAATATTTATAGTCAGGGTATAAATTATACCCGATAACTTCTAGCAGGTAGCTCCCCTGTCCTCAGCAGCTCAATCTGCTGCTCCTCTAGTCTCTATATCTGCGACAACATACAAAGCTATCGCTGAGTGGTGAACTTAGTAGTGCACAAACTAATAATTTAAAACTTAATACAAATTATTCTTGACAATTCATAACAAATAGAATTTTAAAATTTCTAAATTCTTCAAAATCCATGACCTTCAGAAATCAACATTATCATTCATGCAAATTATTCATTTGAATAACATTTTGATCAAATAGTAACTATTTATTTACATTTCTTTTAAATTTCGAAACAATACAAAAATTTTTGAATCACTGACAAATTATTTATTTCAATCACAATTTATCAAATCATGCATAATTTAAAGGGCGTTGCCAACAATACACACAGTCGAACCCATGACCCAAAATTCAAATAGATGCCGTGTTGTACACCACGACATTTCACATTCTCCCAATAACCGAGGCTAAAAGGGAGAAACAAAGACTAGCTAGTATATATGAGTACTCATTCACATCATTCCCCAACTGGCAAGCCAGAGAGGAAGAAACTCGCCCCATCAAGTGGAGGAGTTATCTCACTAGACAAGCTAATGAGAATTCACAACATATTTTGTCATGTCAACTGTGGTTTCAAATCATATTCAAAACAATTTCTATTTACAAAGTGTTTACAAATCATTAACATATTTAATCATCATAAATTCATGCTCAAGGTTGGCAACACATCAAACTTAAAATTTACAATCCTCAAAACAATGCAATAAATCCTTAAATGCATAAGAAAATTTATATTCAAATTATACAATTACATTCAATAAGTTAAAATTCTCAACACAACAAAAATCATAAATCATACAATAAATTTATTTCAAATCAATTTGGAATTGAAAAATAACAAAAGAGTTAGTTGTGCATAAACCTCAAGCGAGTTGCCTCTTGGCCTTGACTCGGTTCCTCGGGTTCTTTCCCGGTATTCTTTCCAACTGAAACACACAATTTCACAATGTTTCAGTACTAGAACTTAACATAAATCCAAAATAAATTTAGCTTCACTTTTACCTAGCTCTAACGTGCTAAACTCGACGTTCTTGAAATTTTGTGTTTCGGGGTTACTATTCATTATACTATTCAAGTCAAATTGTTGACTTTCTAAGGCTTAATAGGTATGGGAATTCCTACTTCACCCACATACCACATTTTGGTCACAAAACTTGTTGGTTTTGGTTGTTTACTCAAATTCTAAGTCTTTTAGGCAAATTTGGTAAATTTTAGTTTTGGAGTCCTAAGTTGCACTGTTCCATTGGTCACTTTATTGTTAGAATTTGGTGAAACTTTCTTCATAGAAAATGTTTCCCATTGTCTTAAGTTTTTTCTCCTTTTTTGAATCACCCCAATTGGAGTTTTGTAGCTCAAGTTATAGCCAAAATACAGTTACTATTCATGCTGCAGAATTTATTTCTAGCAGATTTATTGATCCAACTTCGTTCAGCAATTTGATCAAGTTAAGTCCATAATTTGGTCTAATTTTCTTCATATGAAATGTTCTAATATGTCTTAGATTTCCATCGGTTCAAGAATCACCTAAATCAGAGTTTTCTAGAGAGAGTTATAGCCATTGAAACTTTACTGTTCATGTGGTAAATCTGCAGTTTTGCAGATTCAGTGAGTCAACTTTGCTCACTAATTTGATTGGTTTAATGGCATAATTTGGGTTGGTGTTTCTTCATGAAAGTTTTAGGTCTATATCTCATCTAACCATTGATAAAATTTTAGGTCATTTTGACCTGCCTAGCTCGAGTTATGACCCAAACACGATTACTGTTTATGTGTACTGTTCATACTGCAGATTTTCAAGTTTGGTCAGTTTGTTTACTAGGTTTTGGTCACTTTTTGGGCATGCTTCCTAAATGAAAATTGTGTCATTTAGTGCCTATTTTCAGTCCCAATTGGTCCCATACCAATTGGACTTGTAAAATTTCATATTTGGTCCCTCAAAGTTGACTTTTGGTCATGGTGCATACCCAATCCGAATTTGGCTTTTAATTTAACACTCCTAACACACCTCTTTTGGTCACAATTGACCATTTCTTTCCTTAAACTATGTCAAAGACATCATTTAGCACTTCTTCACATTTTTTGTCTCTAAACTCTAATGTTCAAAACCCTAATTCATATCATTTGTTGCATTTAGCTAATTAAACACTTATAAACATGCTCCCTTAACTCAATTAAGCTTCCTAACATGTTTAGCTCAAACAAATTTATACTTTGTCCAACCAAACCCCAGCTGTCCAAAATTCTATATAATCCCTCAACAAATTTTCTTTCCATTTTAAGTTTATTTACAAGCTCAATAAGTTAGAAATGTAAGAATCAAACTCAAATTATCAAATTTGATTACTAACCTTTTATGTAGAATTTCTTTTTCTTCAAAACTTCTTCCTTTCTTTTTCTTTTTGTCGTCAATCTCCTTCCCAAGTGACTAGAACAAGCTTTTGTGAAGCAAGTATGGGAGAAGTTGAGGTTTAGCGAGGGTTTCAAAGCTTGAAGACAACTTTAATGGAGGAATTTCCATGGAGATGAGAGGGAGAGGGAAAGTGACGTTTTGATGAAGACCTTTATCTCTTTTTTTTTTCTTTTTGTTTTTTTTTTATCCTTATGGAAGACCCAAAAATCCCAATTAAATAAATATATTAAGTATTGTTTTTATGGCATCATGCATGAGGTCATGCATGATGTCATCACCTTTTGACTTTTCCATTTTCTTTTTTTTTTTTAATTTATTTTTCTATTAGTTCTTTAATTTAATTCTCGATTCCAAAATTTTTTTTTCTCCGATTTTATTTGACAGTTAGGTCAGGAGTCAGCTCTCGGGGCCAATTGACCAAATTGCTCCTCGCTGGTTCATCCTGGTTTGCAATTAATTCCATATTTCTTCCGGCTCCCTGACCTAATTATTTGAGTGGCTTAACAGTTCTTTTTCGTGATTTTCTCTTTTCCACTGTGTTTATAAGGGTCCTAAAGACGGCGGCATCACATTTTATGATTCGAAATTTGAGTTTAAATTGACTTCACAATCGTTCCCGAGTCACAGTGCGGCTCGTTTAACTTCCTATGTTCAGTTTTTCTTGTTTATACTTAACTAATTGGACATTACTAATTATTTGTGTTTATGGTTTATCTAGTTGTCTTAAGTATGGTTCTAATCCCCTTAATTATTCGGACCAACACCGGTCACCGGAACAGTAAAATATACCAGGCTATACAAATAGGGGTGTTACAATTCTCCCCCCTTGTGTTCACTATCTGTCCTCAAATAGTCATACATATTGTTTTCTCGTGTTTTTCTCACATTTTTGCGTAGCTTCATAATTGGAATAATGGTCTGTAGCACTTTAACCAATACTATTTACTCATCAATTGCTTACCTCGTGTGCCAAGTTTCTTATGAGCTTCTATCATAAGTTAGATTTAATTTCATTTCAATTTTAGAGGTAAGCAAATCTGTGTGCTAGTGGATCCACTCTTTCTAGGACCTCGTATGATCCTATGGGGGAGAACTTAGTTTTACTCTTTTCTTATCAAATCTCTTGATCATTTGATGCAACCTTCAGTTTAGTTTAGAATATTTTAATCTTTTCTTGTTGTTGTTTTAACAATTATTTTTCTTTATAGTCTTTTTTTTCTCTTTTTTTTTTTATATGACCCTGTGGATCATATATAAACTGTTCATCTCTTTCTTGGCCATAGGTCCATAACCATTATCTTACTATCTCCATTTATGACCAAGGCCTATGTGCCATTTTGCACTATCTTGTTTGCTTTTATTTAACTTATTTCCTTCTTGATAAAATAGTTTGGGATATCATAACGCGTCTTAAGTAAGTCGTTTGCCCTGGTGGCAAACTCTCATCTAGTGTTTTTTCTCATTTCTTACTATTCTATTTGTTTCTTTTCATTCCACAACTTAACTTTAATTATTTTATTCCTCAATCTTATCTTCTTTCTTAACTTGGCTGTCGAGTCGTAATTTAGTACCTCTTATTGTCCCTAATAAATCCATTATACTTCAATATTACTTGATTTGGTCCTCCCACCATTCTAGTCAACACTTTAACTAATATTCATAATGTTTCTTTATTACATTCGCACTAACTATTCTAATTTTTACTTCCACAAGTCTTTTATCTATCAATATTCTATAGCTTATTTTTTGCTGATTTGCGATCATTACCTCTTTTTTTTTTTTTAACCATAAACAATTCTTTAATCTTAAGAAGGGAGTCTACCGGACTCTCCTGTTTCCCATGCTATTCAAAAGTTCCGCTTGAATTCTAATCTAATTCTTATGATCCGCACAATAAAATTGTGCTCTTCCTAAAGAATACCTGGCCAACTAGTTCCTATCGAATTACTATTATCTGTAGAATATCATTTCTTAACTATTTTATAAGTTATAATTGTCATCCATAACATCCTGTCTCTTCTAGGAAAACAAAATTATATTTTGTGTCTTACCATTACACAAATAGAATACTATTCCTTACTAAACTTTGAGCAAAAGATCCATTGCAATACCAGAATAACTATAAACTCCATATCAGAGACTGGATGACTTAGCCCTATAGGTGTTATTTTTAAATTTTTACCATGCTAAAATCTCTAGTCCCATAATAATTCTTGGCGTACTGTAATTCATGCTAGGGTAACAAAGTCTTTAACTCTCACTACCTTGCAACCATGATATTTTGATATTCTAATTATAGAGTTTTAAATCCCGAATTAGGATTTTCAAACTTAGTTCTAGTAATAAAACTCTATTCTGGTATATTTGTACCAAAGCGAAAATCATTTATAATTATTCTTATCCTTATGTACTATTGGGTAGTACGTAGCTCTACACAATAAATCTCAAGTAAATACTGTAATCTGCAGCTTACAGCACAAACATCAAGAATATTGCATAGTTACTACGATACATCCCAATAGAGCAAACTTCCCTATATTTTATTTCTTTCAAATCCACTAATATCTTAAACTTATTTTGATTATGGTACTTACTGACATCTATCAACAGTAATACCTTTACTTCCATCTAGGGAAGATATATTACTACAACTTACTTTTAGGTCCTCTTGCCTTACCTAATTAGGCTTACTAATTAACTTTATAATTTATCATAGTCTAGGAGATGGCTCTCACTAGAAACTTTTCCAAAACTAATTCCAATCATGCTTATTATCGCAATTCTTATCCTAAAAGACTAATTACTAACACATTAAAATTTATCTCCATGCAAGGGAATAGCAGTAGAACATATAATTTTAGCATTAGCATATAAACAAGTAGAGCCGGAATCAAATAGTACATAATTATTCCTTTCACAAGTTAAGATCATACCGGTAACTACATCTGAAGTCTCTGCTTCTTCCCCTCGATGCATGGCGTTCCCTCTTTCTAGTGTATTCCTCTACTCGGGTTGGTCCATTGTGCGAGGATTACCTGATGTGTTGTCTCTACTTCTGCCTCTGCCCCTACTGACTATTAATGAGCCTCCAAAATTAGAACCTCGGAATGATTCTTTTAGTGTAGTATGTGGCATAACTCGACGTGTGCTAGTACAATCTCAGGTGAAATGTCTAATTCTACCACAATTGAAGCAGGCTCCAGTGACCCTATGGCATATACCTCCGTGTAATTTCCCACAAACGTCATAGAGACGGATAGGGTAAGAACTTCTGGTTCTTTGACGAATGGTTCTTAATTGCTTCCGCCCTGAAGATCTGCCTCTCTCATACTTGAGAGCTCGGGGTCCCTCAAAATCTTTTCTCTTTCTTAAATTACTACTCGAACTTTGACCAATAGATTTTCCCACTTTTCTCTTTTTCATGCTGTTCTTGAGGGGGTTGGGTTTGTACTTGGGCCTGGTGTGATTATCGACCATTTCTTTGAAAGAACATGGCCATCTGCTGGGTCGTTTGTGTAGTAATTTGTATAGGAGGGATTGGTGCAGTTGGACCTCTAATGCTCTGTGAAACTGGGGCCTCTCTTTGTACGTTAGCTGTGTCAGACTGCTCTACAATTTTATCCCTCTTATCCATATTTATTCACAGGAATTTTTTTTTTTTATTTCCTGCACACCCAACACAAGGAGATTTCTCCCCGTTAGTTCATATTTATGATGTAAATGTACTGTATGTAACAAATATGGACTTTGAGTAGTTGTACTTAACAAGGAAAGACACAAATTTTTAAGTTAAAACATACTTCAAAAATTTTGCTCTGATACCACTAAAACATGTCACACCTTACCCCTCTGTAAGGCATAACATGATCCCGTAGAATACCTAATGAACTACCGAACTCTACCTACCGATAACTCATTAAGTACTCTACAAGGGATTTTAAATAATTTTCTTACTTTTAACAAGTGGTGAGCATTTTCTAATAGGTATTTAAAACATATGATTAAAAGTAAATCTAGTTAATATTTTTGGTCCATTTTAGTTTTCAAATTTAATAAAAAATTTTGACAGAGTTCTATCTGTATTTTGAGAAACCAGTTCTTCAAATACCTGTAAAAAGCACTTCTAAAAATGTTTTCTCAACAACAACTTCAATTTCACAATCAAATTCAATTCATTTCAACAACTCCACAATCATTTCAATCAATTTCTAAAGTTCAAAATTCAATAATCCTCAAAATATTAGCAATACATTTCATTCAGATTAAATAAAATAGTTTCACTCATATTTCATTAGAGACAAAACAATTTATATTCATCATACTAGAAATTTACATTAAGAAAATCCAAACTAAATTTATTACAACTTTATACAAACTTTGTACAAACTGCTCAAAACCGATTTTACAAGTCCATATAATTACGTGCAATACATACATCAAAATGAATATTTACAGTCAGGATAAAAATTGTACCCGATAACTTCTAGCAGGTAGCTCCCCAGTTCTCAACAGCTCAATCTGCTGCTCCTCTAGTCTCTATATCTGCAACAGCATACAAAGCTATCGCTGAGTGGTGAACTCAGTGGTGCACAAACTAATAATTTAAAACTTAATACAAATTATTCTTGACAATTCATAACAAATAGAATTTTAAAATATCTAAATTCTTCAAAATCCATGACCTTCAGAAATCAACATTATCATTCATGTAAATTATTCATTACAATAACATTTTGATCAAATAGTAACTATTTATTTACATTTCTTTTAAATTCCGAAACAATACAAAAATTTTTGAATCACTGACAAATTATTTATTTCAATCACAATTTATCAAATCATGCATAATTTAAAGGGCGTTGCCAACAATACACACAGTCGAACCCATGACCCAAAATTCAAATAGATATCGTGTTATACACCACGACATTTCACATTCTTCCAATAACCAAGGCTAAAAGGGAGAAACAAAGACTAGCTAGTATATATGAGTACTCATTCACATCATTCCCCAACTGGCAAGCCAGAGAGGAAGAAACTCGCCCCATCAAGTGGAGGAGTTATCTCACTAGACAAGCTAAAGAGAATTCACAACATATTTTGTCATGTCAACTGTGGTTTCAAATCATATTCAAAACAATTTCTATTTACAAAGTGTTTACAAATCATTAACATATTTAATCATCATAAATTCATGCTCAAGGTTGGCAACACATCAAACTTAAAATTTACAATCCTCAAAACAATGCAATAAATCCTTAAATGCATAAGAAAATTTATATTCAAATTATACAATTACATTCAATAAGTTAAAATTCTCAACACAACAAAAATCATAAATCATACAATAAATTTATTTCAAATCAATTTGGAATTGAAAAATAACAAAAGAGTTAGTTGTGCACAAACCTCAAGCGAGTCACCTCTTGGTCTTGACTCGGTTCCTCAGGTTCTTTCCTGGTATTCTTTCCAACTGAAACACACAATTTCATAATGTTTCAGTACTAGAACTTAACATAAATCCAAAATAAATTTAGCTTTACTTTTACCTAGCTCTAACGTGCTAAACTCGACGTTCTTGAAATTTTGTGTTTCGGGGTTACTATTCATTATATTATTCAAGTCAAATTGTTGACTTTCTAAGGCTTAATAGGTATGGGAATTCCAACTTCACCCACATACCACATTATGGTCACAAAACATGTTGGTTTTGGTTGTTTACTCAAATTATAAGTCTTTTAGGCAAATTTGGTAAATTTCAGTTTTAGAGTCCTAAGTTGCACTGTTCCATTGGTCACTTTATTGTTGAAATTTGGCAAAACTTTCTTCATAGAAAATGTTTTCCATTGTCTTAAGTTTATTCTCCTTTTTGAATCACCCCAATTGGAGTTTTGTAGCTCAAGTTATAGCCAAAATACAGTTACTGTTCATTCTACAGAATTTATTTCTGGCAGATTTATTGATCCAACTTCGTTCAGCAATTTGATCAAGTTAAGTCCATAATTTGGTCTAATTTTCTTCATATGAAATGTTCTAATATGTCTTATATTTCCATCGGTTCAAGAATCACTTAAATCGGAGTTTTCTAGAAAGAGTTATAGCCATTGAAACTTTATTATTCATGTGGCAAATCTGTAGTTTTGCATATTCAGTGAGTCAACTTTGCTCACTAATTTGATTGGGTTAATGGCATAATTTGGGTTGGTGTTCTTCATGAAAGTTTTAGGTATATATCTCATCTAACCACTGATAAAATTTCAGTTCATTTTGACCTGCCTAGCTTGAGTTATGACCCAAACACGATTACTGTTTATGTGTACTGTTCATACTACAGATTTTCATGTTTGGTCAGTTTGTTCACTAGGTTTTGGTCACTTTTTGGGCATGCTTCCTAAATGAAAATTGTGTCATTTAGTGCCTATTTTCAGTCCCAATTGGTCTCATACCAATTGGACTTGTAAAATTTCATTTTTAGTCCCTCAAAGTTGACTTTTGGTCATGGTGCATACCCAATCCGAATTTGGCTTTTAATTTAACACTCCTAACACACCTCTTTAGGTCACAATTGACCATTTCTTTCCTTAAACTATGTCAAAGACATCATTTAGCACTTCTTCACATTTTTTGTCTCTAAACCCTAATGTTCAAAACCCTAATTCATGTTATTTGTTGCATTTAGCTAATTAAACACTTATAAACATGCTCCCTTAACTCAATTAAGCTTCCTAACATGTTTAGCTCAAACATTGTCCAACCAAACCTCAGCTGTCCAAAATTCTATATAATCCCTCAACAAATTTTCTTTCCATTTTAAGTTTATTTACAAGCTCAATAAGTTAGAATTGTAAGAATCAAACTCAAATTATCAAATTTGACTACTATCCTTTTATGTAGAATTTCTTTTTCTTCAAAACTTCTTCCTTTCTTTTTCTTTTTGTTGTCAAGCTCTTTCCCAAGTGACTAAAACAAGTTTTTGTGAAGCAAGTATGGGAGAAGTTGAGGTTTAAGTGAGGGTTTCAAAGCTTGAAGACAACTTTAATGGAGGAATTTCCATGGAGATGAGAGGGAGAGGGAAAGTGACGTTTTGAAGAAGACCTTTATCTCTTTTTTTTTTTCTTTTTGTTTTGTTTTTATCCTTATGGAAGACCCAAAAATCCCAATTAAATAAATATATTAAGTATTGTTTTTATGGCATCATGCATGAGGTCATGCATGATGTCATCACCTTTTGACTTTTCCATTTTCTTTTTTTTTATTTATTTTTCTATTAGTTCTTTAATTTAATTCTCGATTCCGAAATTATGTGACTAAAACAAGTTTTTGTGAAGCAAGTATGGGAGAAGTTGAGGTTTAGTGAGGGTTTCAAAGCTTGAAGACAACTTTAATGGAGGAATTTCCATGGAGATGAGAGGGAGAGGGAAAGTGACGTTTTGAAGAAGACCTTTATCTCTTTTTTTTTTCTTTTTTTTTTTTCTTTTTATCCTTATGGAAGACCCAAAAATCCCAATTAAATAAATATATTAAGTATTGTTTTTATGGCATCATGCATGAGGTCATGCATGATGTCATCACCTTTTGACTTTTCCATTTTCTTTTTTTTTATTTATTTTTCTATTAGTTCTTTAATTTAATTCTCGATTCCGAAATTTTCTTTTCTCCGATTTTATTTGACAGTTAGGTCAGGAGTCAGCTCTCGGGGCCAATTGACCAAATTGCCCCTCGCTGGTTCATCCCGGTTTGCAATTAATTCCATATTTCTTCCGGCTCCCTAACCTAATTATTTGACTGGCTTAATAGTTCTTTTTCGTGATTTTCTCTTTTCTACTGTGTTTATAACGATCCTAAGGACCGCGACGTCACATTTTAAGGTTCGAAATTTGAGTTTAAATCAACTTCGTAGTCGTTCCCGAGACGGTCACCCATCGCTGTGACTCTCGGATCGTTTAACTTCCTATGTTCAGTTTTTCTTCTTTATACTTAACTAATTGGACATTATTAATTATTTGTGTTTATGATTTATCTAGTTGTCTTAAGTATGGTTCTAATCCGCTTAATTGTCCGGACCGACACCGGTCACCGAAACAGTGAAATATACCAGGCTATACAAATAGGGGTGTTACATACTTTGTATATTTATATTTTGTATTTATCTACATCTCATGTAACTAGTAATAGTATGTAACAAACTCTTGTATATATGTTACCTCACTCAATGCAATACACAGCTTTTGATTTCTAATAACTCTTACAATATAAACTTGTAGGATAGGAATGTAGAAATAAGAAGCGAAAAAAGGATAAACTTAGAGTTGTTTTAATTAGTAAAGATATCACTACAAAAAAAAACCTCATATTTTGTAACAATCAATTAGCGATGACCATTAAATATCATTGCAAATTACATTATTAGTGAGGGCATAATTTTTATTATCTCAAATAAGTCGTCAAATATCAAAACAATCACAATTATATAAAATTTTATCACTAATATTATATTTTGCCCTTGCAAATAATAATATTTTGGAGGGAAAAATTAGCGCCATAATATTAGCAATGAGTTCATATATATCCTCACAAAACCTATATTATATGCAATGACATAAAGAATGTTGTCACAAATAAAATGGCTTTCACGAGGGTAATTTGCATTTGTCCTAAATCTGTGCTTTAGTGAATTATTTATTGTGATGACCAAAAGAAGCTATCGCAAATTGTCTTAAACCTCCTCTTTTGCAATAATCAATTAGCAATGACAATAAAATATCATTGCAAATTGTATTATTAGTGAGGGCATAATTGTTATTGTCACAAATAAGTCACCAAATATCAAATCAATTACAATTATATAAAATTTTGTTACTAATATTATATTTTGCCCTCGCAAATAATAATATTTTAGAGGGAAAAATTGGCGCCATAACATTAGTGATAGCTTGATGTATATCCTCGCAAAACCTATATTATATGCGATGACATAAAAAATGTTGTCACAAATACAATGGCTTTCACGAGGGTAATTTGTATTTGTCATAAATCTGTGCTTAGTGAATTATTTATTTTGATGACCAAAATAAACCATCACAAATTGTCTCATTAGTGAGGGCACATACATTCATTAAAAAATACATTGACAGTAGTGACAACATAATACAATCATTGCTAATAGTAAATTTTCTCTTGGAGGGAAAATTTAGCTATATAACATTAGCAAGAGCTTTACACCAATTCTCCCCATAACAATACTAGTTGCAAGGGCAAAAAGATTTCGACGCAAGTAACTAATCAAATACCCAAATAGTAATGATGATAAAATACAGTTATCACTAATGGTTAATTTGCACACGATGGGAAAAAGTAATGTCATACCACTAGCGAGAGCTTTCAACATATCCTCATGATAACTATATAATTGCGAGGGCAAACAAATTTCGTTATTGCTTAAAAGCATTCTTTTTTGCAACAATTATTTAGCAATGATTGTAAAATGTTATTGCAAATTGACGTATTACCTATTGTAAAATTGTTATCATCACAAATAAGTAATCAAATATTAAATAATTATAATACATAAAATATCGTCGCTAATAGTATATTTTACCCTTGCAAATAGTACTGTCAATGACAAGAAAATATGGTTGTCACTAATGTTAAATTTTCATGGAAAAAGAAAATTGGCGCCAATATTCCTCACAATAAAAATATAAAAATAATTATTTTCTATTTTAGATTTTGATTAATTATAATTAATTTAACTATTTGTTTTAATTTATTTAATTTCAATTAAGTACATGAAAATATAAAATAATATTTTATTATTAAATAACACAATATAAAAATTGTAAATTTAAAATAATTTTAATTAATTATGTGAAAATATAGAAAATATATTTTTTTATAATATTTTCATTTGATTTATTTATAATTAATTTTATTTTTAATTTTAAAATTTTGAAATTAACTAATTATATGAAAATATAAAATAACATTTCATTAATTAATTTAATTATATGCACATCGGCTAAATTAGACATACCCAAAAAGTGCATGTGGCAAATTGAGCATCATGCCTAGTGCATGAGTTTCACTTGAAATTGCAGGACTAAACTGAGCTTAAACTTAATTATAGGCAAATTTGGTACAAAAGTTGAAAATGAGTTATATTAGACACATTAAATAAGTATAGAGACAAATTGAGCATTATAACTTTAAATACTATTAATGCACTAATCTGATATGAGAGTGTGCCTCTTTAAGATCACCTAAGAAAAGAGACTTAATGTTGGGATGCTTTAATTGACCAGAGAATATTTTTTATTATAATTATTAAAGAAAATTCATAATAAATTGACCTCTCCAAACTGATAGATAAATTTTACAAATTAAGATTAAATATCTTTTTAAAAAATTTAAAAAATTTATATTTTATACTATAATTACATAATTAATTATAATAAATAAGGTAAGATTCAAATTTAATTATGCAATATACTATGATTTTTCTTTTGTTAAAGTAGAAACGCATACAATCAATGCTCAGGGACAGAACTCAGCATCTTGATAAAACCATAGTAATTTTATAAAGATCTCTCATCTCATATAAGCGCTATGTATACACCCTCCACATTTAATGTGGAATCCTAAAGGACCAGTCCTAAGCATGCCCTACACACTAGCGGGACTCAACTAGGACCAAATCGAGACACTCAGCTCATCCTTTGTTTTTTACTCCTAGTCTCCTTTGTGGCTTTTTTTTTTTTTTTTTTTTTTGTCAAAGTAGAAATGCACACATCCAACACTCAGGGACAACACTCCGCATCTTAATAAAATCATGACAATTTTACCAAGATCTTTCATCTCATATAAGCGATGTGCGTACACCTTCCACATTTGATGTGCAATATATTATGATTACTTTTTTTTTTATTATTAATGAAAGCTTTACTAAAAAAATACACTTGCTATATTGACTAATGATATGCAATCTATTATGTATTATTTAAATTGAATTGATAAAATTAATAAACTGATTATTATAATTAAATTATTATTAATTAAGCTTAATGTATCACATTAAGCTTCCATTTTTCAAATGAAGTTTTCAAGTTGCAAAGTTAAAATTTTTTGCAAAGAAATAAAAACATTGCACTTGTTATATTATCGACATGAATCATCTCATGTATAATTAAAATTGAATTGATAAATAAATTGCTTATTGTAATTAAATTATTATTAATTAAATATTAAAAAAATTTATTAAACAATTTAATTCACATAAAATAAAAATTGGATAGCATCCAAGTATATTATGCTATTAGGGATGAAATATGTTAATTATTTTCGGGCATTCAATCTAATTATACTATGTTAAAAGACATTTTGGGTTTGAGGCTAGTTTAAGTCTAAAAAATAATATTCTTATTAAGTCCAGATTTTATGCATTAAAAATTAGGCACGATAACAAGTAGGGCATCTATGAAAATTACGCTACCCGAACATAATTAATATTTGTAATACTCGAACCTGTTTCAATTTATATACTTTAATTAATAATCTCAATAAATAAAATCTTTTATTATTAATTTATATTTTAAAATTTATAATTCTCTAACACTTAAATTCTATTTATTTAGAATATGTTATATAAAAAAATTTATCCATATCATTAAAAATATATATATTATAATTAATTAATTATATAAAAAAACAATGAATAATCAACACATAAAATCCAAATCAGATATGGGTATTATTCATTAAATCTGAATCTGTCTCAAATTTAATTATATACTATCTAAACTCATTCTAATAGAGTTCAATCGGATCCAATCAAATACCCAAAAAATATTACTTGTTGCTATATCTATTAAAAATTTTATCTAAACCCATTTATACAAATAAATAATTAGTTAATATAAAAATATATGTTTTATAATAATATTTATAAAATTTTAAAATATTATATTTTAATTAAATAGAATATAAATATTTATAAAATTATTAAAATTTAAAATATATAATACCAATAAAAAATATATTTTTATAAATTACTATGTAATTATATATGTTTAATTTAATTAATTTTTATTGATTCCATATATTATTATAAATAAAAAAAGAATATTTCCTAAAATTAAAAAAAAAATCTCTTAAACTTTGTATTTTCTCTCTTAAAATCCCTTAAAATTGTCATCATGAAAAACCCATCTCAATATAAAAATTTCTTGGAATGGTGTTGCGATAGAATCCAAATTTCTAGCACTAGAAAGTAAAAACTACAAGAAAAAAAATCAGTTTTGTGATGGAAAAATTGACGTCGAAATTTTACTTGTCACAAATTTTTAGTGACAGACTAAAAAATTTATTACAAATTTGTAATGAAATTTGACGAAAAGTCTGTCAAAATTTATGACAGAATTCATTCGTCCGTTACAAAATTTTGGCCTGTCAAAACACATATCCATCATAAATTTGTGATGAATTAGTGACAAAAAATCTGTCATAAAATATTATCCATCACAAATTATTTTGACTATTTTTTTGTAACGGAAAGCTTTCTGTTACAAATTTGTGACGGATTATAATTAGTCACAGAATTAATTTTTTTCTAATTTTTTTGATATTCTAATTTTTTTAATAATAAATAAATAATAATGAATTAAGAATTATTATATTTATATAATTCGTAATAAACTTAAATAAATATAATAATAAAATTTATAATAGTTAGCAAATAAAAATACCATATATTGCATAAAAGTATTAAATTAACCGTACAAGTAATAAGTTCAGTTAGCAAATGTATATAAACAATATGAAGCTACAGATTCGGTGTGCTTTGATTATGGGATCAATAGAATCACTTGAAGGGCGGAATGATGATGCCATTTGCCTCATCATACGCCTCATCTCCTCTTGCATAGAGCGAAATTGCTATTCTTTCTATTGTCTGAGGCGCGGTATCTCCTCTTCAATGCGTTGCTGGAGAATTTGGGCAAAATACCGTCTATAATAAAACATATCATACTTGCTAATGAAGGTAAAATAATATTCCTACATATAAAATAACACTTCCAATATTCTCATTATACCATCCACTACTACAACATTTATAAATAAACACAATCATTTCTAAAACATTAACAATATAGCTCAATTTACAACAATCAATCAATAATTTATATAATTATATACAATAAATTACCGACTAAACTAAATGGTCGGTAAAATTTATTATTTATTATTTATTTAAAATTACAATAAATTACCGACCAAACTAAATGGTCGCTAAAATTTATTATTTATTATTTATTTAAAATTTTAAATAATTATTTAATTAAACTTCAAGTTCAAAATTAATGGCTAATAATAATAATAATAATAATAATAATAATGTATAAAAACTAATAATTCATGATAAAATAAGTTAAAATTCCTACAAATGAATTTAGTATAAATGAGACACAACATTGAGCAGAGCATAGGCTTCTTTGTCTCACAACTTGGTATAATAGTAACAATAAGAGAAAATGTACAGACTATTGTAATAATCAACTCTAGTGACAACTTACAAACTTAGAAACAAATAGCTCATATAAGCCTTCCAAATGCATGAGCTTTACTGGAACCTGGCTACTAATACAAATCTCATAAGCCACGCACTTGATAAAATTTAATCAAACAAATAAGCATTTAATAAACCTTGACATGTGTTTCCTAGTTGATGCAGCAGATGTCATCATGTTCTATGCAATATCTTTAGGAGAAGGGTCTCCATCTCTCTTGCACATTTGAACAAAAGCGACATCATTATAGCCTGAATCAAGATTTGCAAAGTGCCTCTGTTTGAACAGTACAACATTAAACTGCATAAAAAACATGAGGATGTGGTCATAACTCACAAATAGTTATCAAGGATGGACTTTATCCTTTCCTTATATCGACAAATAACAATGGGAATTAGGTAATCGAGCATAATCTACAAGATTGGGGATTAAATTAGCCAGGAAAACAGTTATAGAATAAAACCAAAGTGCCACTATTTTTTTCTCAGCAAGCAGAATCAAGATACAAATTTTTGCAGGCCATGGTTTTATAATTATTAAAGTGCTTGTTTGTCTTATTTTTCTCAGGCCAAACATAAATCAAATCTTCTGGCCCTTAAAACAATTAGTTTATTTTTGTTTTTATTTAATTAAGTACTCATAGTAAAGTTAAATCACTCTTATCAAATACTCACTCAACATAATTATTATGGATGGATGTGTACAAATGAACAAAAAAAATCATTACAAATTATATAGATAAAATCACAACAAAATACGATGGGAATAAAGAGCACATCACCAGAATAAAATAAAACTGAAAAGCATACAAATGGGATAACTTCACCCACATGATCAATTTTGGTGTTCATCTAATTGAGAAACTGTTATTTATTATTTTTATGGAAATATGGAACATCAAGGCCTAAAAAAATGAAAATAAATGGAAAAGGAGGCAGTATATTGCTCATCTTACTCTTATCTCCAATTTCTTTGAGTTCGTCTTCAATAAGCTTATCAATGGATTTTTACTCCACCTTTTCATGGACAACAGATTTTGAAACACATGTTTCAATGCATTGCTCCTTTGCTCTTTGGCTTCATTTGTTTGATTTTCCAAATCTTTAGCGCTCTCTTATCATTAGTCTTTTCTTCTATTTGATTTCCACAGCACGAATTCTCCACATTAAGAAAATCTAACTTCTCATTTGTTGCACTTTTACTTTTAACATCATTATTCTGGTTAGTATCTGGTTTATTCTCTTCTTCCCTATTCTCCTTTTCATCCTCCTCCCCCTCCACCTCATTATCATCATCTTCTTCTTCATCATCATCATCATAATATATAAACTTTATCTTTTTATTTAAAAGTTTATTAGGCAAATCTACTAGCTTTACATCTGTATACTTTGATGGCCTTGGGAAGCGTGAATTAGGGATATAAAGGTTGGATTTCTAAATTTTTCTAGGGTTTCATGCATACACACCAAGTATGTTCTGCACCTAACCAACCTTAAACATCCAAAACATGTTAAAACACACTTTTAACTTGCATTAATCATTCATTTGCCATTAAGGATTGTTGTTTTAACAATTAAACATATTAAACCCTAACTAAAAGAGGGATTTGAAGATTCTAACCTTTTAAAGTGCAGAATCAAACTTCTTACTCCGTTGAAAGTTTGAAAAGCAATAATTGGAGCTCTTCTAGCTTGTCCACCACCAAGCTCCACCAATGGCATCCCCAATTCTCTCCTTTTGTGATTAGTTAACCACTAAACTTTGGGACTTTTGCTTTTGGTGAGGTTATATTAGATGGAACTAGCGAGGAACACTTCCTAGTATTTTTTATTCAAAATAAAACAAGCTTTTCTTTTATGAATCAATGGAAGAAAAACAAGAGAGGGAGAAGAGTTCTTGTTGTTGTCCAAGTTGAGGGAAGAAAAAGAAGAACTATTCCAAAATTTGTCTTTATCATATCTCATAAAATATGCAAGACAAAATACATTAATGGTATTGTCACTTGTCATGATTCTATTTAATCTTGCTTTAATGTGTCTTAATCTCATTAAGCCACTTGTCAAGCTAAGATTAAATCATCAAAAGTCATCTTCTATTAATGGAAGACAAGTGGCACACATATATGAGTGCCACATGTCACCATCTCATGGTGCCATGTGTCACCATGTGATTTTACCAAAATGCCCTTGTATACAATTTTGAGTTCTCAACTCAAAATTGTAATTTTCCCCCTCAAATTAATTTATATCACATATAAATTAATTAATTAATTAATCTCCATTAATTAATTTCACTATTAAATTTATATTTAAACTCTTTAAATATAAATCTAATTTATATAATACATCCAATATCCAAGACTTGTTTCAGTCATGCTAGGGACTTCGCAATCTTATTGCAAACTAAATCTATATAATTAATTAATTAAACTCTTTAATTAATCAATTAAATCATTATATACTTAGTGGTTAACTTGTGTAAGTGTGTGACTTACTAGGCTCATTACTAATTGAAAATGAGAAATGATATTAACTCTTAACATCATTGGAACTCTTCCAGACCGTAAATGATTTCCCTAAATCATTTTAGGCATCTCATAGATCATGGTTGACACCTAGCATAACATGTTATAGCCAAATAATTAGTAATAAGGAAAACCTTAAAATATGAACATTTAATCATACGTCACCGTGCACTAAAATCCCTCCGTATTATGTCCCAATTCCATTAAGGATCATGGTAGAGTCAAACCCCTTATCATGGAATCTTATGCACTCATTTGAAATCTAATTCTTGACATATTAGACTTTACTATTAAGAAACATCTTTCTTGACAAAGTCATCTGTCCAGGCCAGGAACTTAATTTTGTCAAGAACAGCTCAAATCTGCAAAGGACTTTAACCCTATTTGCTCAATGGTATAGATCCCCTCTTGACAGAACACTTGTCCTAACACATGACAGATCTGAGCCAACACACACCAAAATATTCATACACAGTACAGATATGTAAGTGGTATCAAACTCAAACCACCCATATAAGAGACAACCGTGTCATTTCAAGTCTGAGGATTATATGCACTAGTATGACACAGATATCATTTTATTGATTCAAGTAAATGCCATGTTCATGTTATCTATTCCTCACAAGTTCGACCTTGTAACACCCCTCACCCGTCTATAGTGTAGCTGAGCAAGGCGTGTCACATTCGGTGTCAAAGTACCCTATTTTATCTTGTCTTATACCGTATTAATTTAAATTCCATTTATTTATATTATTCCATGTGTGGGAAATTTTTTTTATCACATTTTATTTTTGTAGAAACCTAGACAGAGTCTTCTCTATTTTATTAGTGCATGGCGGGTTCTACCATTCACTTGTTAAAAACAATTTCATATCATATATTATACTATTTATCTCATTCTTTCTATATGCCATGTCATATCATCTCATTATTCATAAAATTTTCAAGAAAGTAAATTTCATTTCATTCATATAAAATTTACATACAATAATGTACAATTTATACACAATCCAAAAATTTAATTATATATCTCAAAATGATTTACAACATTTACTTATGTATAATGATCAAAATGCAACAACTGATATATACATAAGCCCTATCAAAATAACTGATGAGGTGACACCGACACTGTAGCAAATCTGATCAATCCTCTATCGGTGCTCTACTGCTACTGTTGCTGCTAGTAGTGGTCTCTTGTACCTACGCAATGAAAAACCAATGCGCTAAGCATTTTTACTTAGTAGTGCAATAATTGAAATAAAAATAACTAATAATTAAAATAATTATTCTATGTATAACTTTATAAAGAAATATAGAATTTCATGAATTTAAAATCTTTTACATGTTTATAGAACTTTGGAAGCAATTAAGTTAAATCAAGATCTTTTCTGTTCGTTTATTTTATGTTCAGTCTTATTACTCATACCTGTGATCTGTTCGTGTACTTATTTAAATTTAAGGCTTATTACTCTTATCTGTGCCTAAGTAACCCATAACAAACTATAAAGACTGAATACGCGGGAGTATACTAGTTAAACATCTATATATCTAACATGTATACATCTGTCATGTCAGGCACAAGGCCAGTGAGTAAGCATAAAGCCAGAAATAATAATAGGCACAATGGTTAACGAGCAGGCATAAAGCCAGTAGAACAACCATATCAGACATATATTATCTATCAATGATTATTCCTGTAGGCAATACTGCTATTTGTAGTCCCTAATTAGTATACCAGTCGATCCATGCTATATGAATAAGTCTAGGTATACTTTGGGCAAATTAGTATTATTAATTACTTATGATCTTGTCATTTCATGTCATGCATTATTAGTGCTTTATAGTAGTTTCATGTCAATTTATAGTGGGAAAATAGGTTCCCCCTTCATTTTCATATAACTTATGCATTTAGCAATTCATATAGGTAATTTACATGTTATGTATCGAATAATATCTTGAACCTTTCTTTAGGTCCAGATTTGGTGTCATGTCTTTACCTAGCAAATTGGCCAAGATGTGGCCACTGTTTGGCTACACTTCCTTCATGGAAGTTGTCTCTCTATATCTTATCTTTGTTTTCCTTTTTGAATCATACCATTTAGAGTTTTTGAGCTCAAGTTATAGTTAAACACCTAAAACTGGTTCATTGTCTCATTCTGGTTCCAGAATTAGGCAGATTATGAGGTTAATTTTTATCTAATTAATTGGACATGTTACAGCCACTTTTAGGCCTAGTATTCTTCATAGAAGTTTCTACCCTATGTCTTATGATCATTCAGAATTTTGAATTGCAATTTTTCAGGTTTTTTAGAATTAATTATAGCAAATTAACTGGCCTGGACTCAGGTACCCTGTATCTACAAGATTCGAAGTTCAATTTAGTGGCTTTGTCTCCCATTTTAGGGTTCTTACACTCAAAATTTGAGAAAAGTTTCTAAATCAAAGTTGAAGCCTTGTTTCTCAGGTTTCCAGAACAGTTAGGGACATTTCATTTGGAGTTTTCTACTAAAAGTTATGGTATAAAAACTATTCTGGAGTCAAGTGGTTATTTGGTTCATTTCAGGTTTTAGTATGCTGATTTGTTCTAGCTAATTGGCCTAGTTCCATTAGGTTCTGAGTTTTGGTCAAAATATCAAAGCTTTAGATCTATATCTTATAAAAGTTTTGGCATTGGTTTCATTGCATTTTCAAATTTTTAGACCAAGTTATGGCATTTTTTCCATAACTGGTCGGGTAGGCCTAAGTTCAGAATTTTTGGACAGTTTGGTTCTGGACAATTTTGTTGACCTAATTTGTGCTAGCAATTTGATTTGATTAGAGGCAATTTTGCATTCTATGTTCTCAATGAAAGTTGTGCTCCTATGTCTAACCTTTCCAATGGTATAAAAATTAGGTCATTCTGACCTTTCTAGAGGGAGTTATGGCCAAATGAACATTTGGTCATTTTTCTGGGTTTAGGTTATGGTCATCCAAATTCAAGCAATAATTAGGTCAAGTTGTGGATAGTTTTTGGGCATTGTTTCTTCATGAAAAATGGGGCATTTTGACCCTAATTTCATCTCCAATTAGCCTTATACCAATTGGAGCAAGACAATTCAAGTTATGGTAGTTCAAACATGCTAGACCCATAGGTCCAAAATTCCAGCATGAAAAATTAACACTCCCAATTCAATTTCTCCCAACTCCCCAACTTCAATTAGCATTCATAGTACTTCTAATGATCAAAAATTCATCTCAACAAGGTCAAATTCTAGCCATAGCACAAAATCCCCAATTTATGGTCAAAACCATAATTTCAATTTCATAGTTCAATCAAATTCAATCCCTATAACTTGTAATGCATATAATCTTATCACGCATCATCATTGAACTAATTTACATCAATTAAAAATATCAAACCCTAATTAATCTCATGGCTATCGAAATTAGGGGTATTCAATTCTTTATTAATTTCTTTCAATTTCATGAAATTCCAACCTAATTTAGCATGCTTACTACACCTAAAAGTGAAAGAAAAACTTATAGCGCACTAACCTTGTTTGTGTCCAACTTGGACTTGCTAAACTTTAAATTCTTCTTCACTTCTTGGCTGTCACTATCTTCCTTATGGTGTGAGATTAATTTTTAATGAAGATGACTTAGGGTCTTAGGGTGAGAAAAGGGAGGGAATTTGAACTTAGAAGTGAGGAAAAGCTTGGAAGCAACTCCCATAGGGTTTCAGCTACATGAGGAAAAAGAAGAGAAATGTTTTCTTTTTAATGCAATTTGTCTCTTTTACATCTCTTCTTATCCCTTTTAAATTAGTTGTTAAATTTCCATTAGTCACAATTATGTTAATGATGTCTTATGACATCATGCTTAGGTCATTATTTTATTTCTTTTTCTTTTCTTTTCTTTTCCCATTTCTATACATAAATTCACAATTTAATTTATTTTTATGTGTTTTAATCTCTCTCATTTTAATTGACATTTAAGTCAAAATTCAACACTGAGGGTGAAATGACCAAAATGTCCTTCGTTATGCTTATCGGGTTATACTTGTCTATACCGATTGATTTAATTTTCTTAAATTTTCTTTGACATATTTAATGTCATTTAATCCTCATAAAAACTTTAATTAATCCAAAATATTTATTTCATAGGGTTCCTCGTAGGTCTGTGGTCAGCAATTGTCTTCACAATCGCTTCCCATTATGGTCACCCATCACCGGAGTCCCGGCTCCTTTAACTTATTAACATTTCATTTCTTATATTTTTCTTTAATTTTTCTTTGTCTTAATTCAATCAGTTTATGCCTCCTCACTCTAGTTTAACTATAGTTCCAGATATCCTGACTGTCCGAACAGACGTTAGTCGTCGGAATAGTAGAATGTACGGACTACTTAAAGTGAGGGCATTATAGACCTACTTATCATTTAAGTGCCCACTATGTTTATCCCGATATCTCATATCAGATGGCATGAGACTCACCATTCCATATACATCAGTATCTCATATTGATCAATGGAGATAAACAGAGGTGACAGCTCTTTAGATATAATGTGCCCACCAAAATATCCTTTAGCTGCGAACTCTTATTTATAATAAATGTCCCATATATTTTGTCACTCATATTCTTATCTCATAAGAACAGAACAGATAATATATTGCTAATGGACAATTTCAAATAAATATGATATGAAACATACAACATTTAAATGAAATGTTAATTGCCATTAAAATATTCACAATATCATTTACAAGATACAAGATCAGTGTATGATGCTCTAAGGCACATACAACTAACAATCTCCTACTTGGCCTAGAGCCATTCACTACAGTATCTAAGACCCATCTTCTCAAGATGTCTATTTAATTGTTGTTGTGTCATGGCCTTGGTCAATGGATCAGTCAGGATGTTAGCTGAAGCTACTTTTTACATGGCGATGTCACCTCTTCTGACTATCTCTCTAATAATATGAAATCGCCGCTTTATGTGTTTGGATCACTAGTGAGACCTGGATTCCTTTTCTTGTGCAATGGCTCCATTATTGTCACAGTAGAAAGGAACTACTGACTCAATGGAAGAAACCACACCTAGTTCTGAAATGAACTTTTTGATCCAAACAGCCTCTTTTGCAGCATCACATGCAACAACATACTCGGCTTTAATGGTGGAGTCTGTTGTAGTTGGTAGGAACTGCTTCTACCTTCTTCTTTTTTTTGTTGGCTCTTTTTGCCTACTGTACTAGAAGGACCAGGGGCGAAAGATGGCTTCTTCTTGTTGTTTTTCTTCTTCTTGGTCTTACCAAATGAAGAAAAAGCAATAAGTGCTACTTTCTTGCCCTTCTTGCCTAGCGTATTGCCTTGAGCAATCACAAGAATATTAAGAAGACCAGCTAAAGTGCATTCTTGTTTTATCACATGGAAGTTTGTAATAAAACTTCCAAAAGACTCTGGCAAGGATTGAAGAATCAAATCCATATAGAGAGAAAAGTCCATGGAAAATTCCAATGCCTCCAGCTACTCTATAAGCCGGATCATAGTATGGACATGTTCTCCCACATCCTGGCCTTCATTCATCTTCATCCTGAACAATTGTTTAGATATCTCATATCTAGCCATCCTACTATTTTTACCAAACCACTCTTGAAGGTGATTCAGTATTTCAGGAGAAGTTTGCATTTTCTCATACTGCTTCTATAACTAATTAGTCATTGAAGCAAGCATGTAGCACATGACTTGCAAGTCATTTTCATGCCACTTTCTCAAAGTGACATGCTTTTCTTCTGTGGCCCCTGCTGGTAATGGTCCAGGAATCTTAGAATCAAGAACATATCCTATACGCTCAAGATTGAGAACAATTCTCAAATTCCTAAGCCAATCAAAGAAGTTAGGTCCCATGAGCCTATTTTCATCTAGTATGTATGATAAAGGGTTGGACCTTTGTGCCATATTATCAGATGTAATAACTACAGAAAAAGCAAGATTCAAATTAATTATCTTGTATCAGGTAAATTAACCACCAATATGATTATGGTCTTTTGATCAAATTGGTCCTTTCACTAACTTAGCGAATCCTACACTTCCATAGTAGGAAACGGAAATCCTAGTTGGATGGATTTCTAGTGGGTGATTGAATTATTATATATTGTTAAACATCCTCAAATCATATTTTATTGGATACTTTTAACAATACATAAGTGAATAACATTTATTCATCACATCTCATGTGAAACTCAATCATCATTTTTGGCCCCTAATGCTCAAAGCCTCAGGTTCATCCATTCTTGGCCTATCTTGCATTAGTTAAGACGAGCCCACTAAGCCAGAGAGTATGGAAGTTTGAACCTTGATGACCTCAAGTACATCTATTCTTGATCACCAAAGTATCCACATACTTACAACATCACATGCTTGACAATTAAATTTATAAAATCTCTTAGACCACAAAAACCACCCCTATGTAACCATAGCTGATAGTTTAAGTGTCTAAAATTTCCAAATTTAATTGCCCTAGTGGAAAGCTATAATATAATTATCATAATTATACTATTACCAACTTAATCATTTAATTGGAAGATTTTGTGGTCAGCTTAATTGCTATTAAAGTCTCACTTTGCACATTATCCATTTTGGCATGCATATATCATAAATAAGCATCCATCCATACACATTTCGTGCATACATGGACAATTAAATAAAATGGTATGATTATGGACTTTCTAAGAGATTCAATTCTGAGCTAACAAGAATTGAATTAGGGCATTTCCTAGGTGTATTTCACTTATTCTATTACAAGAGTTGCTGAAGGAGTACATTAATCAATACCTTGATCTTGACTTCCTCCTACTAGTCCCACCAATGCTCTTGATCTCTTTGTTCTTCTTGCAATCCAATTACAAAGCAACCCTTAGCATACCAAGGTGAATTTAGAAGAAATTGGACTGTAGAGTCCTTAAATAAATGAAAATACATCTTATGTAATATAACTTTTATAATACATGCCACTATAAATAAAATTAATTATTACATCCCAAAGAAAAATAAAAGAATTAAATCCAAACACACTGGTCTTTTATTGTCCATGATCATCCATCATATTAACATTTAATGATTAAACATAAATATATATGCAAAATCAAATTGAATATCACATAATCAATTTAAAACTCAATTTGAATCTTATTCAAATTAATTTTAAATTTAGGAACTTTTTCCAAATTTAATATTCATAAAAATAATTTTCAAAATTTATTTGTATGATTGGAAATCCTAATTGAACTATTCAATTAGGTCTAGGCTTGATTTTGGATCACATATTATACAACAATAGCAAAAAAACCCTAAAATCAGCCAAAAACATGCCCCTACAGAAAGAAACACGCCCCAAACCCAGTAACACGGCCTGAAGCGCACAAATTACACGGGCAAAAGCACGGGTCGTGTCTCGAGACACGCCTTTGGGCACACGAAAGCATGGGCCATGTTGCGAGACACGCCCAAGCTCTGCTTAGCAATATCTAGAATGCTGCTCGTGGCTTGGGACATGCCCAAGCCATGTTCTTTTCGGTAGAAAGGTTTTTCAGCATTTTTTCCAATCCAAATCAAATCCAAATTGACCCAAACCACTTCTAATCACACAATTAAGTCTCATAAACATCATAATGGCAAATATAGTAGCTCTGATACCAATTGATGGCCTTGGGAAGCGTGAATTAGGGATTTAAAGGTTGGATTTTAAAATTTTTTTAGGGTTTTATGCATACATACCAAGTGTGTTATCCACCTAACCAACCTTAAACACCTAAAACATGTTAAAACACACTTTTAACATGCATTAATCATTCGTTTGCCATCAAGGATTATTATTTAACAATTAAACATATTAAACCCTAACTAAAAGAGGGATTTGAAGGTTCTAACCTCTTAGGGCATAGAATCAAACTTCTAACTCCCTTGGAAGTCTGAAAAGCACCAATTGGAGCTCCTCTAGCTTTTCCACCACAAGCTCTACCAATAGCAGCCCCAATTCTATCCTTTTGTGATTAGCCAACCACTAAAGTTTGGTACTTTTTCTTTTGGTGAGGTTATATTAGATGTAACTAGCTAGGAACACTTCCTAGTATTTTTTTATTCCAAAGAAAACAAGCTTTTCTTTTATGAATCAATGGAAGAAAAACAAGAGAGGGAAAAGAGTTTTTTTTGTCGTCCAAATTGAGGGAAGAAGAAGAAGAACTATTCCAAAATTTGTCTTCATCTTATCTCATAAAATATGCTAGACAAAATGCATTAATGATATTGCCACTTATCACGATCCTATTTAATCTTGCTTTAATGTGTCTTAATCTCATTAAGCCACTTATCAAGCCAAGATTAAATCATCAAAAGTCATCTTCCATTAATGGAAGACAAGTGGCACACATATATGAGTGACACATGTCACCATCTCATGGTGCCATGTGTCACCATGTGATTTTACCAAAATGCCCTTGTATACAATTTTGAGTTCTCAACTCAAAATTGTAATTTTCTCCCTCAAATTAATTTATATCACATATAAATTAATTAACTAATTAATCTCCATTAATTAATTTCACCATTAAATTTATATTTAAACTCTTTAAATATAAATCTAATTTATATAATACATCCAATATCCAAGACTTGGTTTCAAGTCATACTAGGGACTTTGCAATCTTATTGCAAATCAAAATTAATTAATTAATTAATTAATTAATTAAACTCTTTAATTAATCAATTAAATCATTATATACTTTGTGGTTAACTTATGTAGGTGTGTGACTTACTACTAGGGGTGAGCAAATTTCAGTTCAAATCGAAAAATCGAACCAAATCGAATCAATTCGGTTCAATCAGTTCGGTTTTAAAATTTAATCAGTTTGGTTCAGTTTTATATTATAAAAATTTTGATTATTTCAGTTCGGTTTGGTTTTGAAGAGAAAAAAATCGGTTAAACCAAACCGAACCAAATAGTAATTTTATATATTCAAATCGAATCGATTTTTGAATTGATTTATTTTTATGGGAAATTTATGAATTATATATATATATATATATATATATATATATATATATATATATATATATATATATATATATATATATATATATATTGTTTAATTTCATTGATTAATGGTTAATAGGTTCAAACAAGAGTCAAAATTAGACCAAATAACTTGAAAATCAAGTCTAAATTAAAAATAATCAAAAATCAAAACAGATCGATTTGAACCAAATCGAATCAAATTAGAATGGTTTGGTTCAATTCAATTTTTTTATCAATTTCGGTTCGGTTCGATTTCTAAAATATGTAATTAGGTTTTCATAATTTAATTCGGTTCGGTTCGGTTTGAACCGAATGCTCACCCCTACTTACTAGGCTCATTACTAATTGGCAATGAGAAATGATATTAACTCTTAACATCATTGGTACTCTTTCAGACCGTAAATGATTTCCCTAAATCATTTTAGACATCTCATATACCATGGTTGACACCTAGCATAACATGCCATAGCCACCCAATTAGTAATAAGGAATACCTTAAAATATGAACCTTTAATCATATGTCACCGTGCACTAAAATCCCTTCGTATTATGTCCCAATCCCATTAAGGATCATGGTAGAGTCAAACTGCTTATTATGGAATCTTATGCACTCATCTAAAATCTAATTCTTGACATATTAGACTTTACTATCAGGAAACATCTTTCCTGACTAAGTCATTTGTCCTGGCCAGGAACTTAATCTTATCAAGAACAGCTCAAATCCGCATAGGACTTTTAACCCTATTTGCTCAAGGCTACGAATCCCTTCTTGACTGAACACCTGTCCCAACATATGACCGATCTGAGCCAACACACACCAAAATATCCATACACAGTACAGATATGTAAGTGGTATCAAACTCAAACCACCCATATAAGAGATAACCATGTCATCTCAGGTCTGAGGATTATATGCACTAGTTTGACACAGATAACATTTTATTGACTCGAGTAAACGCCATGTTCATGTTATCTGTTCGTCACAAGTTCGACCTACTTATCATATAAGTGCCCATTGGGTTTATCCCGATATCTCATATCAAATGGTGTGAAACTCACTATTCCATATACATCAATATCTCACACTGATCAATGGAGACAAACAGAGGTGATAGCTCTTTAGATATAATGTGCCCACCAAAATATCCTTTAGTTGAGAATTCTGATTTATAACAAATTTCCCATATATTCTGGCACTCATATTCTTATCTCATAGTAATAGAATATATAACATATTACTAATGGACAATTTTAAATAAATATGATATGAAATATACAACATTTAAATGAAATGTTAATTGCCATTAAAATATTCGCAATGTCATTTACAAGGTACAAGATTAGTGTATGCTCTAGGGTACATATAACTAACATCCTTACCATGGATTAGCTCTTCATAAAACTGTAAGAGAAAGAAGAAACACTAACAGCTAAATGAGCAACCTTATTTCACCTCAAAAATTAGGGAAAAAGCATTTACTACTTAAAAATTGCTTTTATGTAAAAGGCCAACACAATGCTAAATAGCATATGGCTTACAAATAATTGCAGAAAAAGACATGGTATATGGTTATAAGGCAAAAAGTAAAATTGTACTTCACCTCATTTTCAACACAGTGATATCAGATGAGCACTTTTTAAAACTCCTCATTTCACACCATTCAAATTCATTATGAACTTCTCTTTGTCAAACTCTCCATTAAATCAACAAAATCCAACCAAAATCATCGAATCTTTCGAAAGCCTTAACTTCAATCTTACAAAGGCCAAATACCCACCCTTTTCTCCAATTTACTATTGGATTAATCTTCCTCTAATAAATATATGATATAGTTCAATCATTAAAAGCCCTTTTCATTTTTCTTCTTTCAATCCCACTAAAAATATCTATCTTAACCAAATACATATGAAAAAAATTATGCATGATAATCAAAATTCAACCCACAAGTTCCAATAAAAAAGGGCATAGGAAATCAATGTTCATTAGCATGAAAAATGAAATAAATAATTAACACCCTTATCTAAAACAAAAAGGGGAGAGAAGAAGAAGAAGAAAATGGAGAAGGAGAGAAGAAGAAGAAGAAAATGGAGAAGGAGAGAAGAAGAAGAAGAAAATAGAGAGAGAGAGAGAGAGAGAGAGAGAGAGAGAGAGAGAGAACATACAGAATCAATAATGTTGATAGCCTCATAAGAGGCTTGGCTCTCTTTGCCACCATCACAAGTGATAAAGAAGCCCTGAACTCCTGGGCATAAAGGGTACGAGCTCTTCTTCTTCCTTGGCTTCTGTAATATGCATGTAAACACAAACTCAACTAAAAGAAGCATAAAAGCAAAGACTAATAATAAGAATTACATAGATATAGAGACAAAAAGAAACAAAGAAGGGTACATTTTAGGGGAGATAGCATTATTTCCTCTTCTTACTCTTGTTTGTTTTGGCACTGATAGCAGACTTTGGCTTGTTCTCGGTAGCCATTGAGTAGAGCAGGAGCAATTAGCGTCATGTGCTCTTAGGGTTCGGCAAACAAACACTTGGGCATTGGACTGAGCTTTATCAAGTGCATGGCTCCTAGTAAAGGCCATTATTAAAGCTAATAACCAAATAGCACCTGCAAAAGATTAGTAGATTGCAACCGAACCACAAATCTCATACTAAAATAAAAATTATAAAATTAGAAATTATAACCAAAACCCTAACACAAAATTATGCAAATCCCAAATCATGAGCATACAGTGGGACCCTAAATCATGGTCTTAATGGATTTAATTAAAAGAAGAAAGAAAAAAAAAACAAACCTGTCACTGTGGCGATAGAGAAGAGAAGGCTGTGATGTTGTGCAGGGATAAGTGCTGGAGCACAGTTGTGGTGAAGGAGGAGCAATAGTCAAATGACATGGTAGAGACTCCGATCAAGCCAGAGAGAGAGAGAGAGGAGGCAAGGAATTGACAGTGAACAATAAACAGAGGAGGGTGGAGGTTGACAGTGAATTGCAGACGAAGGTTGGGTTCAATGCACAGTGAGAAAGAGAGGGAAAAAAAAAATTGGAAATGGGGGGAAGAGGAAAATTTGGCCGCTTTTATATCATAATATTACTAACTGATTGAAATTAGTTGGTAACTTTTAATTTCTTTTTATTACATTATCGACTACACTAATATACAGTAGGTAATTTGTCGACTCAAATAGAAATAGTCGATAATAATTTTTGGTCTAAAATTTAATTTTCCTAAAATTACCAACTAAACTAATAAATAGTTAGTGCTTTAGCAACTAACGTGAACATAGTCGGTAAAATTTATATGTAACATTTAAATAATATTTTTTTCCTAAATTTGCAGACTAAATTAATAAATAGTTGGTAATTTACCAACTAAAACAAAAATAGTCGATAAAAATTTAGGTTAAATATTTCGATAGCATATAATTTTTCCTTAGATAACCGACTAACTTAAACAATAGTCGTTACCAACTAAAAAAAATAGTCGATAATAATTTAAGTAAAACATTTAGATAACATTTAATTTTTCTAAAATTACTAACTAAATTAATATATAGTCGGTACTTTACCAACTAAAACAAACATAGTTGGTAATAATTTGGTGCAACATTTAGATAGTATTTAATTTTTTTTTTTAATGCTTATCGACTACATTATCTATTAGTTGGTAATTTATCAACTAAAACAAAAATAGCCAGTAATAATTTAGGTGCAATATTTTGACAACATTTAATTTTTTTCTAAACAAGTTACCTACTAAAAGCTTTAGTCGGTATATTTTCATAAATGGTAGTTATTGTTCGCGCTGCAACTTAACACCATTATTACCGACTAATCGATAACGTTTTTATAGGTAACTAGTTGGTAATGTGGTGGGTAATTATAATTTCCCATTTTTAATTTTATTTAATCTTATTTTAGCCGGTAATTAGTCAGTAAATAGTTAGTAATTGCCATAAAAAACATGTGACCGATAATTTTGTAGTTTTTTTTTTTTGTTTTCTTGTAGGTATTTTATATCATATACATATATGAATATTAGAGAGAGGGGGGCATATAAAAATAACATTATCCTCACCGATGCTAAGGAGCATGACGTAGAAGGGAATAACTTTCCTATTTTAATTAAATCTTCTACATCAGCTTCACCTAAACATGCATAATCTTCTTTTAACTTTTTAATTTTTTATATTTTTTTTTTGACATGCTTTTTTTTTATATCAAAAGCAAAGGAGATCTTCTTCTTATAACGTTGCAGCCACTGCACAACGGATGTGTGAGGAGAAGGGAGATTTTGCAATAATGAATTTAGCTAATATATATATATATATATATATATATATATATATATATATATATATATATATATATATATATATAAAAGAATACTAATAGTGAGTATTTGGTCTAGGAGTTGAGTTTGAGCCATGAATTTTTGACGTATTGGGTTCAAGCCCTACTAAAAACATTCATAAATATAACTATCTTCACGGGTAATAAATAATGGATACATGCAAGTATTCGCGGGGTACCCACTACCCGATTCTTTAATAGTAAACCTGAACTCTACAAAATTCTCTTAAAAAATATCTAAACTAATCCCATTAGGGTTCAGGAGAGTCGCATAAACCAGCAAGGGTAAAAGAAAAACATAATTATATCACAAATTTTTGAAGAAAAACATAATTTCGTCAAAATTTTGTGACAGATAAGTAAATTCATCACAAAATTTGTGACGAAATATATTGTTCCGTCACAAATTTGTGACAAATAATCATTTTCCGTCACAAATTTATGACAGAAATATATTTCGTCACAAAGTTTTTGACGGAATATGAAATTGATGCCTTGAGATATCCATCACAAATTTGTGACGAACAATCATTTTTCGTCACAAATTTGTGACGAAAATTCATTCCGTCATAAAGTTTTTGACGGAATGTGTAATTTCGTCACAAATTTGTGACGGATGTGTTGTGACGAATTAACACATCCGTCACAAATTTGTGACGAACTTACTTATCCGCCATAAATTTGTGACGACATTGTATATTCTATCACAAATTTTTTACGACAATATTTTTTCATCATAAATTAGTGACGGATGAATCCATTTATCATAAATTTATGACAGATTAGAGATGAAATAGTTTGTCTGTTAATAATTAAAATATTAAAAAAAATGTAAAAAATTTGTGATGAATATTCCGTCGCAAATCCGTCCAATAATGAAATCTGTCAAAAATCCGTCTTTAATTTGTGACAAAATCTTTCTATCACAAAAATTTGTTTTTCTTGTATAAAAGAAAATAAAGAAAGAAATAAAGAAACAAGGAAAGAAGATTTTGTTTTTACTTTTCATTTCCTTTCTTTTATTGGTAACTTGTAGTTCCCGTTATTTTCCATTCCACTAGTCTCTCTCTAATCTTGCACTTCACAAACATTTATTTAAACCTTAAGAAATCAATTCCTTTTCTCTCTTAAATCAACTCAAAAAAATCACTTAAATGCTGCATTTTTGAACCCCGTAACTATGCTTATTTCTATGGAGATAATTTTGTACAAGGAGATTATATTCATTTCCTTTTCATCAAACAGTCGAATCTTGCCTTGGTCTCAAGTAAGCAATTTCAAGAATACCAGTAAGTGTCCTTAATAAATCTTATTATCCTTTTTTTTTTTGTTTCTCTCAATTATTATCGAGAAATCATTCCAAGAGAATTAGCAGTCTTTCTTTTTTTTTCATATTTTGTATTGGTTGATGCAATTGGGAAAACTGATTATGATGTTAAGGTGAAAGCATTAGAGATATGGTTGAATCCAATTTTGAGAGGAAACCCAGCTACCATCAACAATTCTAAATTTTTCAGATTGAAATTTTACCCCTTTTTTTTGGTGAGTCGCTATTCCACATTTTGATTGTTATTCCTTTTATTTTTTGCTTTGATTACTACAGTTTTAAATCTCTACATTGGAGAGGGAACTCTAGTAACTCAAAACTAGGTTCTGCACTTTGGTTAATTTTAATAACTTTGGCAGCCTAATATCAATAGCTTTTTCATTATGTTGATGTTTCTTTTACAATAAGTAATAGCCATAGTAGTAGCTAATTTTACATATAATTAAATAGATTTAGATGACTTAGCTATTATTCAAAAATATTCAAAGTCTGGGTTGTGATTCAAATCAGATATAATTTAGGCATTTGTTGCGAGGGAAGTTTGAGGAATTATTAGGTGCACCGGGTGCACATACACCTTCTCTCATAATCATGTGGGATCTACTCCCTATATAATAGGAAGGACCCACTTTTTGTGAAAGGAGTACTATTTTTTAGTGCACCGAGTGTACCTAATAATTAGCCGTTCTATTTTCAAGTCATAATATCAATTTTTGGGCATCTTTTATCTAAAGCTATTAATTGGAAATTTGGCATTCAGTTTGTACCTTGAGATAAGGGAATATTGGTTAAGAACATGTATTTGATACATTCTGCCTAACAGTTTTTCTATTTTTAATCCTTTTATGAGTTCCTGATTTTGCCCACACATAGATTAATATTGAATGCTTAGAGGAAAATGCACTGCACTTAACAGCCAGAATTTTTCTCATTTTCTTTTGTTCTAAGGACAGGGGAGGGGATTGATGTTGAATTTAACTAAAAATTGATTATTTTTGGAATTCAACAATTAAAAGGAAAAGTTAAGCTACACAAGAATTGTTTGCCAAGCAAGATTAAAGAATATGGAAACATCAAGCAAGAGAAAAGTGTGCATTGAACCAATTAATTATGGACATATAATCTTGATTAGGTTAAAGTCAAGCTTTTCATGGCACTAAACACTCTCTTTCTTAATTGTTATCAAGAAATAGCTACCAGGTGCCACATTTTTTTCTCAAGAAACTGTAAAAAATGCTAGTCAATAAAAAAATGTGTCATTTTTTTTTTCTTAAGAAACTATAGAAAATGTTGGTTAAGAAAAAAGATGTCACACTTTTTTTTCTCCAGAAACTGTAAAAAAATGTTCTGAAAAATCTCAAGAATTTTTAGTGGTAAGAAACTAAAAATTTAAGCAATTGTGATCTATGTTGAGAATTATCTAGTATAGTTGTTGGATTAAAAAGTGAACCATTTAAACCCCAATTGTATCCTGTTTTATCCTATTTATCTTTTTGAAATTAAATTTATCTTGTTTTTGGCAAGTTTTCCCTTACTGACTCCAAAGCTCCTTAACATCAAAAATTTAGTTGATTTTAATTTTTTTTTTTTTTGAGGGAATAATTTAACTTGTGTTCATGTTCAATTTACGTTGGACCATGTGTCAAACATACTAATATTTATGATTATTAGTTAATTAATTATAAATATTTAACATTACTGTTGTTTCTCGGTGTTTGAAGGAATATATTTTTATACCTCTTTAACGTATGAATAGACATTCTTGTTGAAATTGCAGAGTATTTCTAAGAAATTGGAATAAAGAATACACATATGGTTAATAAAATAATTAGGCAGTATCCCTTTTTAATTAATTATAATATTTTTTATTAATTCTACTCTTTAATTGATTATAATATTTTTTTTATCCTTTTTACCTTTTTTTTCTTGTTATCTCTTTTTAACCATTGACTTAGCATTTAGTGGACCATTGATTTATTCACTTTTGGCATGCAATTAACCCTGATTAGATTCGTCAAATTATGATCCTATAATAATGTTAAAATCAAAGAATCCTTAATGATGAGATTACTTTATGCTTTTATTATTTTAAAATCAATTAATCTTAATTTTTATTATTCGCTAATAACTCTATATTTTAGAGTTTGATTATTAAAAATATAAAATATTTTATTTACTTAGTTGGTCCTTAATATTTCAAATTACATTATATTTTATTTTTTTAATTTAAAATATTGGCATCTCATGAAATACCAAAGCAATGTTTGCATATAAATTAAATCAGTTCATATATATATATATATATATATATATATATGAACTGATTTAATTTATTATATCATAACTTTTTTCAGTCTTGCTAATTGGGAGCTAAAGGATCAAATTTTCATTCTTAAATTTTGGTGGTAAAGAGAAACAAACTAGAAGTTTCAAAATTTTGTTCTTGAATTTTCCAGGTATGTAACCCTTCTCTTGACCCTTTATTATTATTATTTTTTTATTCCTTCAACCTATAGTCTTTATGTATACAGTCAATTCTCTAAAACAAAATAGATCCTTATATTTAGAATAAGAAACATTAATGATAGGTAGCATTAAGAAAGTCATTTGCATAAAGTGATTGTCTTACACAAACTTATGCTAAAAATTAAAATACTTGAAAGAATTCTCTTATCATAACTTAATATCCCTAACTTAAATTAATCAAAGTGAACGACATGAAACATAAAAGAAACAACATACTTTTTATTGAAAATAATGAAATAATTTTTTATATAGATATATAGATATTAGGTTAAAATATTAATTATTATCAATAAAGACTGTTTAAAATTAAAATTTCATAAAAGGTTAGGTATATAGAATTAATTATGCAAAAATAGAGAATAAATTCTAAATTTTTCTAGTCACACAGTCTACCCAAATTAAAAAACAATTTAAATGGCATGAAACTATTTTTATATAATGTATGATTAAATTGAGAATTTTATTTTATTAAAAATATAATTGCATTTAATTTTATTAAAAATAGTAGAATTTGAATTCAAAGCTTCACAATTATGAAAATGATTTTAATATTGTTAAATTAAAAATCATTTCTATAATTAATTAAATAAAAAAATATTTTAAAATTACTATAAAAATACATATTAAAATTACTATACAAATAGCTTATAGATAATCCGCATTTATTTCAGTCTTTTAGTATAATCAATTATATCACTTAAATAGGAACAACTAAATAAAAATAATAGAAAAGAATATAAAAAGCATTGATACCAACACATTGGCATCAAGAAATATCAACTTATTTTTAATTGGGATTAGATGACATGGAATTGCACCTATCTCTTTGGTATTTGTTTTTTAATTTTCTCTATTTTAGCATTGTTTCATTTATTTACCTGTTTTTGAAAGATTTTGATTATAATTATTTTTATTATGAACTCTAATTAAAATAATTATCTAGCTTGTGTAGATATGGCATCAATAGATAAATCTTGGATGCAATTGCATAATAGGTCATGTATTGAGTATTTTCATGGAGTTGAAAGTTTTCTAGAATTTGCATATCAACATGTGAGGCAGGAAGATATGAAAATCAAATGTGAAGGAGCGGAAGCATGAAAAACACAAGTTTATATCATTGAATTCAAAATTTTTTTACCTAGGGTCACATGCATCATGCAAGATTCATTTTTATCTATTTGATTTCAATGATAAACAGCATATTAAAACTCTTTTAATATGTTTTGGATATAGATTTGTTATTTAAGATTTTAGAATTAATCAGATTAATTCATTAGAACCCTAGATTAGATCAAGAACAAGTGCACTAACCTTTTGATGCACTGCAGTATGTTTGGCACCTTTGGGATGCGCCTTAGGACATCAGGTGTTGTCCCTCTAGCTTGTCCATACCAAAATCACCAATGGCAGCCCTAAAATAGCTTCTAAAGCTTTTTCAATCAATTAGAAAATTAATTTTTTCCTTTTGAGAGATTACAGATGTAAATAGGACACTAGAAACGATTTCTAGTATTTTTAATTCAAGAGATTATTGTCTAATCTCTTTGAAATGATGAGAGATGAAGAAGAAGAGAGGATGAGGCACTCAAAGGTGGCGGCACCAAAGAAGAACAGCAGCTTATATTTTTTGTTCTTTCATCATTACACTTATATATCTAGGTCATAACTTAAAACCCTTGCCACATGTCACCTTCTGATTGGCTTTAGGTTTAATTGACCTAATCACATTGTGCCAAGTGTCAAACCTATATTTAATCTTGACTTTGATCATCTTACATGATTAAAAGACATATGGCAAGCTTATGTGTAGTGTCATGTGTCACCATCTCATGGTGCCACATGTCACCCTGTGAAATGACCAAAATACCCATGTGTCTTAATTTTGAGTTCTCAACCTAAAACAATTATTTCTCTTATTCTAATCAATTTATATCAAATATAAATTAATTAATTAATCTTTATTAATTAATTTCTCATTAATTAAATCCATATTTAAACACTTTAAATATAAAATTTAACTTATATTATACATCCAATAACCTAGATTTGGTTTCAAGCCATGCTAGGGACTTTAAAATCTAATTGCAAACCAAACCTATTTAATTAATCAATTAAACTCTTTAATTAATTAATTAAATCATATTTAATTTGGTGATTACTTCTATATGTGTATGACTTACTAGGCTCATCACTAATTGGCAATGAGACATGATATCAACTCTTAATATCATCAGAACTCTTTCTTACCATAAATGATTTCTTTAAATCATTTTATGCAGCTTATAGACTATGGTTAACACCTAGCATCGCATGCCATAGCCACCCTATCAGTAATAAGGTTTACCTTAAATGAACATATAATCATATGTTACCATGCACTAGAATCTCTGTGTTACAAAATCCCAATTCGAGCTAGAGTCATGGTTTATGTCAAACCCCATTTGCTATGAATATTATGTTCTCTTTTAATTCCAGTTCTTGATTAAAAAGATTTTCTCATCAAAAACTCTTTTCTGAATAAATCTATCTATCCTGGCCAAGAACTTGAAACATCAAGAACAATTAAATAAACATAGGATTTTATCCCTATTTACTTAGAGGAACAGATTCCATCTTGATCAACACCTACCTCCATATATAACTAGTAGGAGCCAACACATGCCCATATACCCATACATAGTATAAGTATGAAAGCAGTATCAAACTCAAACCACCTATGTACAAGATACTGTGCTATCTCAGGTCTAAAGATTATATGCACTAATATGATTTATGACAATGCATTGACAAGAGTAAACTCCATGTGCTTGTCATAAGTGTCACTGGTTCGACCTACTTATCATGTATAAGTGCCTATCATGTTTGTTATATGGCATGAGACTCACCATTCCGTCTTATTTACATCTCATATAAATAACTTGGGAACAAACATGATTATAATCTTTCTGGAAACGTCATGTCCTTATTGTGAAGTATCCTCGATTGTTAAACTATTTATGATACTTTATACTAGAAATACTGTCACCCATATTCTTAACAACTTAAGAATAGAATTTCTAACAAAGTATCAATGGACCTTTTCTATTACACATAAATATATTATGTAAATGGAAAAGTGAAAATATCTTTTATTAATAAAACATGTACAAGATACATATTAAATAATCTGCTCTAGGGCATACTACTAACAATCTCCCACTAGCACTAGAGTCATTCATTATAATATCTTAGACCCATCTTCTCAAGATGTCGGTCTAGCTGAGTTTGTGACATAGGCTTAGTGAATGGATTAGCTGAATTTTCAGCTGATGCTATTTTCTGCATGGCTACATCACCTCGCCCAACTATTTCTTTGATAATGTGGTAGCGCCTTTCTATGTATTTGGATTTCTGGTGAGACCGGGGTTCCTTAGCCTGTATGACTGCTCCATTGTTGTCACAATGAAGTGGAACTGCTGACTCAATGGAAGGAACTATTACAAGTTCTGTCATGAACTTCTTTATCCAAACAACTTCCTTTGCAGCATCTGATGCAGCAATATACTCAGCCTTGGTAGTGGAATCTGCAGTCGTACTCTGCTTGGAACTCTTCCAACTGACTGCACCTCCATTACAAATGAACACATATCCAGAGGTAGACTTTCTATCATCGATATCTGATTGAAAATAAGAATCGGTATAACCATCCAATTGTAAGTCTCCACCTCCATATATCAAGAATAAATTCTTAGTTCTTCTCAAGTACTTAAGGATATTCTTAATAGCTATCTAGTGTTCTAAACCTAGATTGGATTGATACCTGCTAGTCAAACTAACAACATATGCGATATCCGGCCTAGTACACAACATTGCAAACATCAAACTTTCAATAGCCGAAGCATATGGAATCCTAGCCATTTTATCTCTTTCTTCAGGTGTCTTTGGAGACATCTCTTTAGAAAGGTGGATACCATGTCTCACTAGTAACAATCCTCTCTTGGAATCAAGTAGGTTAAACCTCTTTAACACATTTTCCAAGTATAGACTTTGGGATAAACCAATTATTCTTTTTGTTCTATCTCTATAGATGCGAATCCCAAGAATATAGGTTACCTCCCCTAAGTCTTTCATGGAGAATGTATTTGACAACCATACCTTTACAATTGTCAACATACCTGTGTCATTACCCATCAACAGAATGTCATCCACATATAAGACAAGGAAAGTGATAGCACTGTCACTAACCTTCTTATATACACATGGCTCATCCTCATTTTTGATAAAGCCAAATGACTTAATGGCTTCATCAAAGTGAATGTTCCAACTCCTCGAAGCTTGTTTCAACCCATAAATGGATCGCTTTAGCTTGCATACTTTGGAACCATCTTAGGGTTCAAAACCCCTAGGTTGCTCCATGAAAATGTTTTCTTCAATGTATCCATTGAGAAAAGATGTTTTGACATCCATCTGCCAAATCTCATAATCATAGTATGCAGCTACTGCTAATAGAATCCTAATTGATTTAAGCAAGGCAACAGGCGAGAAAGTCTCCTCATAGTCGATTCCTTGCATTTGGCGAAACCCTTTCACTACTAGCCTTGCCTTATAGGTCTCTACCTTTCCATCAGAACCAATTTTCTTCTTGAAAACCCATTTGTTCTCTATAGGTACAATACCTTCAGGTGGGTCAACAAGATCTCAAACTTGATTCTTATACATAGAATCAATCTCGGATTTCATAGCATCAATCCATTTTGAAGAGTCTATATCTGATATAGCTTCTTCATAGGTAAGTGGATCATCTCCATGATCAACTTCTTCATGAGTAGACAACTCTTGTTCTTCTTCATGAAGGAAACCATATCTCACTGGTGGGTGAGATACTCTGGTTGTTCTACGAGGAACAGTTGTAGATGTTTCATCAATAGGTGTAGGTTGACTAGATGGATCTATATCCATCTAATCTGTTGGTTGGTCAGAATTCTCCAATTCTAACTCTATTTGCCTTCCTTTGCCTCCTTCTTGAACAAACTGTTGTTCAAGAAATGTGACATCTCTACTTATCATATCCTTTTCTGATGTAGGTAAATAAAAATAGTATCCAAAACTATCTTTTGGATATTCAACAAATCGACCATTTTCTTACTGGTTTCCAATTTATCAGTGTTCAGCTTTTTGATATAAGCTGGACAACCCCAAATCTTAACATGCTTAAGACTTGATTTTCTTCCATGCCATATCTCATAAGGTGTGGAAGAAACTGATTTTGATGGAATTCTATTCAGAATATACAAAGTTGATTCTAATGTAAATCCCCAAAAGGAGATTGGCATATCAGTATAGCTCATCATATTGCATACCATATCCAATAGGGTACGATTTCTCCTTTCAGATACACCATTTAGCTGTGATGTTCCTGAAGGAGTTAGCTGGGAAACAATGCAATGCTCTCTCAAGTATTCATCAAATTCAGTACTCAAGTATTCACCTCCACGATCTGATCGAAAAGCTTTAATACTCTTTCCTGTTTGATTTTCTACTTCAGATTTAAATTCTTTGAACTTTTCAAAGGATTCATGTTTGTATTTCATCAAATACAAATACCCAAACCTTGATTTATCATCAGTAAAGGTAATAAAGTAATGAAAATCACCTCTAGCCATTTCTTTAAATGGACCACATACATCACTATGTATTACCTCCAAAATATTTTCAGCTCTTAGCCCTTATCCTACAAAGGGTGATCTAGTCATTTTGCCCTGAAGACAAGATTCACAAGTTGGAGTAGGCTCAGAGCCCAATGAGGATAAAATCCCCATTTTCTCCAGTTTCATAATCCTATCTTCTGTAACATGACCTAACCTTAAGTGCCAAATATATTTTGAACTTGAGTTGATTTTCACCATGGCATTGCATTCATTTAGATCATTTGCGTTCATTTTGTGTTTGTCATTATTATCCAAATAATAAAGACCATCATTCATATAACCCGAACCAACATATTTATTTCCAAAATAAATATTGCAAACATCATCTGTGAACTGAAATTCATAGCCATTTCTAGTCAAACTAGATATAGAAATGATGTTCTTAAAAGCATCAGGTTCATATAAAATATTATCCAAACACAAAACATGTCCAGACATGTAAAAAGATTTAGATCCTATGGCTAAAGCTTCAACAGTTAAGCCATCGCCAATTCGGAGTCTAACATCTCAAGAACGCAAGCTGCTACTATTTGCTAGTTCCTGCATATCATAAGAAATGTAAGAACTGGCACCAGTATCTAAAACCCAAGCTATAGATGAACTATGTCACACCATACCCCTCTGTAAGGCATAACATAATCCCGTAGTATACCTAATGAATTACCAACTTCGTCTACTGATAACCCATTAAATACACTACAAGGGATTTTAAAACTTTTCTTATTTTTTTTACAGTGGTGAGCACTATTTACAAGTGTTAAAAAAAAATTTTTTTGAACTAAAGTGAAACAGCTAACACATTTGAATTATTAGTAATTTCTGTAAAAATTTTGGCGGAGTGCCATCTGTATTTTGAATAAAATAGTTCTTCAAAAACCTGTAAAAAGTACTTCAAATATATTTCTCAATCTCAAACTCCAACATTTAATCAACATAATATGTTTCTCAACATTTGTCAACTCAAATCCACAATAATTTTTTTCAGTGTTTTCAAAGGCTGAGATAAAAGAAATATATCACAATATTTACAAACCAAAATAATTTACAATTTATTTTACAACTTCAATGTATAATTTTAATTTATAACTGCTCAAAACCAAGAACACTATATACATACAGTGAACATACATTACAATATAAAATGAAAAATATGGTATACTCAATATACCCGATGGATCTCAGTGTAGTACTAGCAGCCTAGTCTGCTGCCCTGTCTGTCTGTCTACCTGCGACAGCAATGAAAAGCTATCACTGAGCCATTGTCTTAGTGGTGCACAACATTAACCAAATAAAACTTTAAATCACAAATCATAAGTCATATAAATAGTGGATACTTAAAACCATAGTTAAATTCAAAGACAATGAATGTCATAAAGAATTTAAACTCCATTTCACAATATTACAATAAATATCAATAAATCACACACACAGCTTAATCATGTTCAAAAGTTCAATTCGTCCCAAAAGCCGATGGCTAATGAGGAATTCAATTCATCCCAAAAGCCGATGGCTAGTAAGGAATAACATAGCTAGCTAGCAATAATATGAGTACTCATTCCATTCGTCCTCAACAGGCACACACCTCAACACTTCAGCCAGAGAGGGAATTCAATTCATCTCACTAGACAAGTTAGCGAGGAATTCAATCAATATACATGATAGCTGTGGTTTCAAACCATTTACAATGCTTTTCAATCAATAAGTATCCATCAAATATCATTCAAATAATTTTTCACAATTTAAAACAATAATATATAAGTAGTCATAATTTATTTCAATTGAAAAATTCAAAAGAAATAACTGTTGTGCACAAACCTCTGATAACTGTCTCTTGGCCCTGACTCAGTGTTTCCTTCCCCTTCCCTGAGTCTTTGCTAACTGAAACACACAATTTGAAGTATTTTAGTACTCATTTAAACTGTCTCTAAGAATAAATCTTAATAATTAACTTATTGAATTCTATTATTTCCTTAGTCAACTTAAGATGTTGACCCTCGATGCACTCTAGGTGAATTAAATTTTAATGTTACCAATATATCACATTTGTAGCCTTTTAGTATTGGTACATATTACCAAATTCATTTCCAAGTATGTTGTATTTTATTGCAATTTGTCGGATTCCGGTATACTAATTTGACCTAGCCGGATGACCTAGATCCCTCAGTTTTTGAGTTTCAGTCCAAACTACAAACTTGTAGGTCTATGTCTTATTGCATGTGAGGCAAAATTTCAGGTCATTCTAAGTTGTGTAGACCAAGTTATGGTCAATCTACCAATGCTGGACGGAATGTATCAAAATGGTCACTTTAGGTCATTTTTAGGTCACTTTTGGTTCGGCTAGTTTTTGGACCTAAACTTGTACAAGCTATTTGGCTTGGTTATGGCCATTTTTGAGCTTTGATGTCCCCATAAGAATTGTAGATATATGTCTCAACTATTCATGGTAAAAATTTCAGGTCAATTGGACCTGTTTTGAGTGAGTTATGGCCAAAATATCAATTGCTGCCCAAATGGTCAATTTTCAGGCTTTCAATGCACTAATCCGGTTTTGGTCATTTTTCAAGTCACTTTCTAAGCAGAATTTTGGTAAGCTTCCTTCAAGAAAGTTGGCACATTTTCTGCCTAGTTTCACCTCCAATTGGTCTCATACCAATTGGAGTCACACACTTAAGGTTCTAAGCCCAAAACATACACTGCCCTATTGTACATTGTTTACCCTTTACTAATTACACATCCTATGCTTACCAAGTCACTCTTCCATGTCATTTCTGGTTTGTACCATAACATAAACATATTTAGCAACTCATTTTTTGTCATTTTGGCAGCTTATAACCATTCTCAATATGCACATTATAGTACAGAATTTTCTAAGTCCAATTACAAACAATTTAACCACATGACAAAGCTCATTTACATGTCCAAATTCAAACCTTTATACAGATATACATGCTACCATAACAAGCACTATAATTCAACAATATAATTCCATAAACCAAACCATGAATCAACACATTTTGGTCTACTCTTCAAAGTTGCCGATTTGTACTTCTCCTTCAATTAGCTTCCAAGCTTCCAAAATCATACCTTACACATGGAATTCAAATACCATACAATTAAACCTATAAATCATCATTCAAACCACTATTTACATGCAAGTATAAACTGTTCTTATTGAAGTTTCATGGCTGCCAAAATGTACCTCTCCATTAACTCATCAAACTTCAAAAATCCTTCCACAAATCAACTACCCACAACACCCATTCAAAGTTTAATGAAACAAGAATTAAAAATACATACTTACCACTTTTGAAATTCTTCAAAACCTCACCAAAACTCAATTTTCTTGCTGCCTATCTACTGCCCAAGTTGTGTAGAACAACTTTAGTGAAGGAAAATGTAAGGATCATGGCTTAAAGATGAAGGAGTGAAGCTTGCATGGAGCTTGGAAGCTTTGGTCATGGAGGTTTTCTTTCAAGGGAATTTTGGCTGGTTTTGGCAAGGTGAGGAAGATGAAGTTATTTCTGCCATAATATGTGTAGTGTTCCACTTAAGTGGAGTTAGTGGAGCACCATTACACATTTTAATGTTTCTTTATTCTAAAGTTTTCAAATTCCCACATTTAACTCTTATCTTTTGCTATTTAAATTATGTACCACCAATTTAATTTTTCATGACATTTTCCAAGTGTAATATCATTTATTTTTAATGGACATTTAGGTCAAAAGACAACTCGTAGTGTCAAATGACCACAATTCCCCTATTCGGGTTGCATTCCCGATTTTTCGATAACACCGAATTTTGTCATTTTCTCAATTTCTCGTTTTTCTTTGTACTAATTAATTAATTTTTTCTTTGATATTTATAATGATATTTATACTTCAATAGACGTTAATTTAAGTCCTAAAAATATTTTCTAGGATTCCCCGCGGTCCAGGGCTAGGTGAAGGAGGATCTCACTCGCACTCTGAATCAAACAACTTTTAAAATTCATATTTGAATCACATTCAAACAACTTTTAACATTCAGATTTGAATCACATTCAAACAATTTTAAAAATTCAGATCTGAATCAAAATTTTAATTGTGTGATTAAAACACCTAATTAAACATTTTAATTAGTCACAGGATAAACCTTAGATCATACAACAATTGTAGATTCAAAACCCAAACCTTGCGCACACTATTGGAGACCACAAAGTGTGTGCACCATTGGTGTTCATCACCATACCGCCACCTTTCCTTTGCAACCAGCAATGGATCTATCATCTCATGATCAAATCACACAATTAAATCATATAATCAAAAATCTAAATGGAAAATATAGTGGTTCTAATACCAATTGAAGGAGTGGAAGCATGAAAAACACAAGTTTATATCATTGAATTTAAAAATTTTTCACCTAGGGTCACATGCATCATGCAAGATTTATTTTTATCTATTTGATTTTGTTGTCCCAAAATAGTCCAAGAGGGGGGTGAATTGGACTTTAACAATTTTTCGGCCCTTCTTGTAGCCTAATGAAAAATTGTGGCTTTGTTCAACTAAGTGCTTCTTAATATATAATGACAGTGATATGTATTTCAATAAAGTGTCCCTAAGTTGCAATTCAAGCTTTAATCAATATTTATAGCTATCATAACATGCATCACAAAATATTCAACTAATTTCTCATCATACTCATAAATCCCCAAATACACCAACTCAATATATTCAATCAACATTCATGGTCATGTATAAAAATTAAATTGCACAAAAGTAAAGAGGTTAAGGCTAGAGAGATCAAACACAATGATTTTTATAGTGGTTCGGCTTAACTAGCCTACATCCACTCTCTCAAAGAACCCTCTTTGAGTCTTCTCTCCACTATTTGCTCTTTTAAAGGCAAGAGACCAAAAGCCCTTTACAACTTTTCAACACCAAGCTTTTACCAAGGTAGCTTGAACCCTTGACAAGTGCTATCTCAAGCACTCACACTCTCAAGCTTCAATAGGTGCTTGTACAACCTCTCTTAAATGCAATTCAATGTTGTAACACTCACTCTTACTCAATACAAATCAAACTATAAAGAAGAGATGAGTTGATTTGCCAATGGTAGCTCAAAAACTTTAAAGCTCTTGAATGAAAGCAATAAATGAAAAATCAAAGTTGGAGTTCAAATGTAAGCTTTCATCAAGTGTAAAATGAAGTAAAAAAGGTGTATTTATAGTCCCAAATTATTTTAGACTGTTTGAAACCTTTTTGAAACGTTATACACACTGCTCAAAACAAAATGGCTGTTATTTTATCTTTTTGTGCGAAGTTGAGCAGCTTTGATCATTTAGCAAACTAATGAAATTTTGGCAACAGCAGTAAACTAGTTAGTAAACTAATGTTTTAGCAAACACATTAGCAAACTAATATTTTAGCAAAGCAGTTAGCAAACTAAGTCAACAGCTGCATGTCTCAACTTGTAATATTTAAAAAAAATGATTTAGACCTTAAGAAAAAATATGTTCCAATAGTAGTGTCCAAGGTCATGATTATAAATCAATTAGAAGATAAAGTTTCATTTTTGAGCTTCATTTTACTAAACTTTCATCTATTCTTTTTACACAAGACTTAAGACTCAATTTCTAACTCTATGACTTTCATACCTTTACTTTGAGTCCTGGCTTACATAATCTTGTTCTTTCTCATCTTGGATTTGTCTTGAAATGCCTTTGAGTATTCTTCCTCCTTAGGTGCAACTTCAAAGGTTTTTTTATAAAGAATAGAAAGAATCTACACATCACTTTAAAGTTGGGTTAGATAGATTCTATTTGAGTTTTGTTATCATCAAAATCAATGCTCATTTTGAGCTACATGGGGTCAACAATCTCCCCCTTTTTGATGATGACAAAACTCAATTGAATCAACAATCAAAAGAAAAAGTGTGTGAAAGTTTATGTGAATCCAAGCAAGATAGTAGGCCAAAAGATGCTCCCTCTTAATATATACACATAATTTCTAAGACAATTATCAGCTATACAAAAGCTCCCCCTGAGTTTATGCTATAAATCATGTTCATAAGATATTCACAATATTCTCAAAAAAATAATGTGCACATAAACATGCTTCCATTTTCAAAGTACTTCCATTTGCAAAGTATAAACACAAGTATAAACACATATCCATCCTATTCTCCCCCTTTTTGTCATCATCCAAAAAGGAAACAGGAGAAAATAACCCAAAAAGAATCAAGTTAGCCCAAACTTAAACGCAGTAAGGTAAAAAGTAGCAAACTAAAAAGGCAGTCAACAATAGTAGCAAACAGACTAGTAAACTAAAAATGCATATAGGAAACTAAAAATCCAGATTTTGTGCTAATCATTAAGTCTTTTGCTCCTACGAGTGGCTTTGGAAGGCACCATCTTCTTCCTGGTGGGTTTAGCAGCAGGTGGCTGAGAACCTTGGTCAGCCAACTGGTCATGCTTCTGTGCTTCATCTTCATCAGATGGTGGCAGTAGCTAGGGACTGGTATGGATTTGACACGGTAGACTTAGATCTTTTTCTACCTTTCTTGGCTGGAGGTGCAACAGCTACAGATAGTTGAGATGGGGCACTCTCTTGGTGATCCTTTAGAGAGGCTTCCTTCTGCTGTGTAGAGGCAACTGCAGGTTCCAGAAGTAGTTCACTCTGAGGTTCAACAGCTAGCTCACTTTCAGGTTCTACAACCTTTTCACTACCATGCTCAATAGGGACATCAGTTGCAGGACCAACTTCAGGTTCAACACCCTGTTCACTAGCATGTTAAACAGGGGCTTCATCTGTAGGTTTAATTTTAGATTCAACCACTTGTCCACTTTCATGTGCCACAGTAGCTGGAGACTCACCAAGCTTAGTACCTTCACCCCTATCAGTACCATGAGCAGAGACTTGAGTAGTAGGAGAAGAGGCACCATTTGCAGGTACAGTAGTCTCAACTTTGGTTGAGAAACCAGTTTCCTTAGCCTGCTAAAGACCTACAATCATTTTCTTTAATTCCTCATTTTGAGTAAACAAGTGACTCACTTTGTAGTCAACCACATCCACAAATCTTCTCAGCAGATCAATAGACTGATGGGTTGTACTAAATTGCTCATTAATAAAAGTTTTTAGCCCTTGAAGCTCACTCATAAATTCATTTGTAGAATCTGAACCAACCTTAACTGAGGAAGAACCACCTTTTTCAAACCGTTTCTTTCTTCCATTAGTATCAGAGTGAATTTCTCTAAGCACAATCAAGTCTGTCCTAGAACTTTCCTTAGAAACATTTATATTCAGCTCTTTAAACAAAGCAGTCAAGAGATGTGTATAAGTCAATTTTCCAATCCCATAAGCTTTATACATATTCTTGAAAATCAAATAAGCCAAATTCATCCTTACTTTGTTTACAATGTGCCACATGATGCACATATCCAAGTAACTTAAATAGCCATAGCTGCCAGACTTAGGACAAAAAATGTAGTTCACCATACTGTGAATGATTTTAATATGTTGAAAAGCTTTTGTGCTAGTGGACCTTTCATTGGTGGTAGTGTTGGCAGGGAAGACTTCATTTTCAAACTCAGCCAAGTTAAAGCCTAGAACCCTAGCAACATCTCTATGAGTGGAGATTTTATTTCCATCATTAGGCAATTTCAAAGCCTTAGCAATCATCTCAATAGAAACAACATACGCACTATCATTCAAAACAACTTCAAATTTGTCTTCATCATCAATTGTTCTTAGAGTTCTATAAAAGTCTTGAACCAGTCTAGGGTAATACGCATTTGTACACTCACAAACAGTCATCCATTCTTGAAACTCAAAAAGTTCTTTGAATTGAAAATTTACCTGACCAAAGTAATCCCATTTGATGAATTTACAATCAAGCAGCACTTTATCAACAGAAATCAAAGATTGGGCAGCACCCTTTTTGTGTTGGGTATCAATCCCTCGCATTTCTCTCCTCTTTTTCTTTTCTGGTGCCGATACAGCGGGTTCGACAACCTTAAATGGGTTGAAGGATGCACTAGTTGATTCAGGTTCAGGTGAGTTCTTCTTTTCTTTCAATTTCTTCCATAATGCGGCGACAGGGAGATCTTCAGATGGCTACGAGGACGACGAAGCAGCAGCAGCAGCAGGGGTTTTGCATTTAGTGCGAGCCATTGATGGGAAATAGAGACTAAGAAGAATGGTGAAATCTAAAATGGATTTCAGTGTAGTGATGAATGTAGGAAAAATGAGAGAGATAAGCGGTCTGATGAAAATGGGTTAGATTTGCCGAAAAAAAAAATTTTTAGAGGTGTAATGTCGTAAGCCAATGCAGAGGAGAGAGGAAAAATGGGTGACGGTTTCGTGTAGCAGAGGTTTAAGTTTCTTGAGTCTCGCGCTTTTCTATTCTAGTGTACTTTATCTGAATATTTTTTTTTATTTCAAATATGTCTATCTTTATATGCACATATATATATATTTCTATATGTCTGACACAGCACTGAGAATGTGATACCAAATGTGAATAGGTAAGTGCATTGTTTGAAGTGCAGAGAGTTTCAAGCACAATCACTTTTTGGTTTGAAATTTGAACAGTACACGATATAGCTAACTAATTTTGAGTCACACAACATTAGCATACAACTTAGTAAACTAATTTCTCGAGTACACAACCAAGTTAGCTAATGTTCTTTAGAGTTTTCTCAGCAAACTTATGTCACAGCAAATTACTCACACATTGGATAAAATGCAAATATATTAAATTACTATGACTTAAATTTCAAGCAAGTGGTTCACTCATGCCAATTTCCCTTCTAATTTTACAAAAGGTTTCCTCATTAAGTGGTTTTGTAAAAATATCAGCAAGTTGATTTTTAGAGGCAACAAATTCTATTTTGATATTTCCATTTTGAACATGATCTCAAATAAAATGATGTATGATCTCAATATGTTTTGTTCTTGAATGTTGGACTGGATTTTTGATCAAGTTTATGGCACTTGTGTTGTCACACCTAACTGGAACAAGATTATATTTTAAACCAAAATCTTCCAATTGTTGTTTCATCCATAAAATTTGAGCAACAGAATTACCAGCAGCTATATATTCTGCCTCAGCTGTAGATAAGGCTACTGAAGTTTGTTTCTTACTATGCCAAGAAACTAGTGCAAAACCAAGAAATTGATAAGTACCTGAAGTACTTTTTCTATCCAATCTACTTTCAGCAAAATCGGAATCACTATAACCAACAAGATTAAATGATTCACATTTTGGATACCATAAACCAATTGAGTATGTGCCAATGAGATATCTAAAGATCCTTTTAACTGCACTTAGATGGGATTCTTTTGGACATGATTGAAATCTTGCACACAAGCAAATACTAAAGTGTATGTCTGGTCTAGATGCAGTAAGGTACAAAAGAGAGCCAATCATACCTCTATAAAGTTTTGTATCTACTTCTTTACCTTTTTTATCATTGTCCATTTTAATTGTTGAACTCATAGGAGTGCCCATGCTCTTCAAATCTTCCATTTTAAATTTCTTTAACATATCCTTGATATACTTTGATTGATTTATGAAGATGTCATCTTTCATTTGCTTAATTTGATGTCCAAGGAAGAATGTGAGCTCACCCATCATGCTCATTTCAAATTCATTCTGCATAATCTTAGAAAATTTCTTGCAAAGAGATTCGTTAGTAGCACCAAAAATTATGTTATCAACATATATTTGTACAATAAGCATATCATTATGATGCTTCTTAACAAAAAATGTTATGTCCACTTTGCCTCTTTGGAAATCATTTTGTAAAAGGAATTTACTAAGCCTTTCATACCATGCTCTAGGAGCTTGTTTTAAACCGTATAAAGCTTTAGTAAGTTTATAAACATGATTTGGATGCTCATGATTTTCAAAGCCTGGAGGTTGTGCAACATACACCTCCTCATCAATATAACCATTTAAAAATGCACTCTTGACATCCATTTGATAAAGCATAAAGTCCTTGTAACATGCAAAGGCACATAATATTCAAATAGCTTCAATTCTAGCAACCGAGGCAAAGGTTTCATCAAAATCAATCCCTTCTTCTTGGTTGTAGCCTTAAGCCACTAGTCTAGCTTTGTTTCTAACAACATTGCCTTTTTCATCTATTTTGTTTCTAAGAACCCATTTAGTACCAATAATTGAATGATCTTTTGGTTTAGGCACTAAATTCCAAACTTTATTTCTCTCAAATTGATTTAGTTCTTCTTGCATGGCAAGAATCCAACTTTCATCATTTTGAGCATCTTCAAAATATTTAGGTTCAATTTGTGAAACAAAAGCAACATTACCAAAATATCTTCTCAATTGAGCTCTAGTCATCATCCTCTGAGATGGATCATCAATAATGTCTTCTTGGGGATGATTTCTATGGAATCTCCATTCTTTAGGTAAATCTTCATGTTGGGACTCATTCACTTGTAATTCTTCCAAATTTCGCATTTCTTCATTGATTTGATCATTATTGGCATCATGGACATCTATTGCGGTATCTCCTTGAGTTTCTTTATCTTTGTCATCAATTTGTTCCATTTATTGACTTGATATTATATTTTCTTTTCCAAATACCTGCTCATTATTATCATCACAAACATTTTTCCTTCTGATAGAAGGATTAGTCTCATCAAACAAAACTTGAATAGTTTCATCAATGACTAAAGTTCTTCTATTGAACACTCTATAGGCTTTACTCTTTGTTGAATATCCAAGAAAGATTCCTTCATTGGATTTAGCATCAAATTTCTTTAAGTTATCCTTCTTGTTATTTAAAATATAGCACTTACAATCAAATGCTTTGAAACATGAATATTTGGTTTTCTTCCTTTCCATAGCTCATAGGGGGTCTTTTTCAAAATTGGTCTAATCAAAATTCTGTTCAACACATTGCAAGATGTATTAATAACTTCAGCCCAAAAGTACTTTGGCAAATTATTTTCATTCAACATAGTTCTAGTCATTTCTTGCAAAGTCCTATTTTTCCTTTCTACAACTCCATTTTGTTGTGGTGTTCTAGGAGCTGAAAAATTATGATTGATTCCATGTTTATCACAATATCTCTCAAATAAATGATTTTCAAATTTAGTTCCATGATCACTTCTTATAGATGTGATGCAAACACCTTTGTCATTTTGAACCGTTTTACTAAAAGAAGTGAATTTCTCAAAAGTCTCATCCTTGTGAGCAAGAAAGAATGTCCATGTATATCTTGAAAAGTCATCAACAATAACTAAAGCATATGTTTTCCCACCAAGACTAGTAGGAGATACGGGACCAAATAAATCAAGATGAAGCAATTCTAATGGCCTAGTGGTAGACAGAATATTTTTAGATTTTTAAAAGAAGCTCTAGTATGCTTTCCTAGTGCACATGCTCTGCATTGAAATTCATTTTCATAATTAATCTTAGGAAGACCATTAACAAGTTCTTTCTTAAACAGTTTTGAGAGTGTATGCATGCTTGCATGACCTAGTCTTCTATGCCACAAATAACTAGAGTTATCAAAAAATACTAGACATGTACCATGATTAGTTTCAAAATTATTCATGTCAAGCAAGTAAACATTATTGGATCTATTGGCAATGAACAATGTGTCATTATCTAAGTTATTGATTGTACATAGAGAAGAAGTAAACTTTACCTCAAAACCTTTATCACAAAGTTGGCTTACACTTAGCAAGTTATATTTCAAACCTTCAACGAGCGATACATCTTCAATGTAAGGGTTGGTTCCAATTGTGCCATTTCCAATTATTTTTCCTTTCCCTTTATCTCCAAATTTTACATGTCCTCCATCTTCCATTGTGATTTTTGAAAACTTGTCCTTTTCACCAGTCATGTGCTTTGAACAACCACTATCTATATACCATTTTTCACTTTCCTTCATCCCTTTGAAACAAACCTGAAATTTAATCATTAAGCTTTAGGTACCCAAGCAACTTTGGGTCCTTGGGGGTTAGTGACTTTAGGTAAGGTTCCCTTTGGCACCCATACCTTCTTTACCTTAAGAAGATCCTTCCTAAGTGCACAAGAACTAATCATATGACCTCTTTTATTGCAATAATAACATGTGATATTGGGCAAAGAGGATGTAGATGCTTTAATGAAATAATTCTTGTATTTGCCATAGTTCATGAAACCATCAAAACCAATTCCATATTTTTCATTTGAAATTCTTTGGTTTCCAAGAAGTACATCTAGAGTTTCTTTTCCTTTTGTAAATTTTGCCAAATCATTTGTCAAAGATTCTATTTTAGCTTCAAGAACTTTATTTTTCTCAATGAGCATTTCACAAGTTTCTTTTGAGATTTTCAACTCTAAATCTAGTTCTTTAAACAAGGCAATTTGTCCTTTGTAAAATTCATTTTCTTTATACACATTGGACATGGCAATATTTTGTGATCTCAATGATTCAATTTCTAAATTCATTTTAGTGCACTTTCTCTTGTAATTTCTATACTCATCATATACTCTAGCAAATGCAAGTTCAAGTTCTTCTACATTAGGAGATTCATAAGAGTTTACCTCATTGTCACTTTCTTCTTCCTTTTGTGAACTCTCGACTTTCTCTTCAAGTGCCATCATACAAAGAAGAGCAGTCTCTTTGTCACTTGATTCATCATTTGAAGATTCTTCACTGTTGCTCCATACTACTTTCATAGCTTTCTTGCTCCTATCTTCTTTTCCTTTCTTCTTTTTGAGTAATGGACATTTGGGCTTGATATGTCCAGGTTTGTGACACTCATAACATACAATTTCTTCTTTTGAATCCCTGAAATGTTTATCCTTGGGAGTATGCTTTTTCAAGAATTTCTTGTATTTGCTTCCTCCCTTCTTGAAAGCTCTTTTAAATTTTCTTGCAAGCATAGCCATTTCATCATCATCATCACTAGAAGCACTTGAGTTGTCACTTGAGTCAACTTTGAATGCAACTCCTTTCTTCTTATCTTCATCCTTATTTGACTTGAGAGCAATGCTTTTCTTCTTCTTTTGCTCATTCTCAACTTCATCTTTCTTGTATACCATCTCATATGCAATGAGAGATCTAATGAGTTCATCATAAGTGAATGATTTAAAATCCTTGATATCTTGGATAACTGTAGTCCTTGCTTCCCAAGATTTTGGAAGTGATCTAAGAATTTTCTTCACAAGTTTAGCTTCCTCAAATCTTTTACCAAGTGCTTTGAGAAGATTTACAAGATCAGTAAACCTTGTACTCATATCCGCAATTGATTCTCCTGGCTTCATTTCAAATAGCTCATAATCTCGAATAAGAAGGTTTGCTTTGGACTCTTTGACGACATCAGTTGCTTCATAAGTGACTTCAAGCTTATCCCAAATTTCCTTAGTAGATTGACATCCTGAAACATGATTGTATTCATTAAGGTCAAGTGAGCAATGAAAAATATTAATCGCTTTATCATTTATAGAAATTTTCTTCCAATCATTGTCATCATATTCATCTTCATGTTTTGGAACTTTTGTAGTTCCTAGACCATTCTCTTGAGGAACATATGGACCATTTTTAATAATTCTCCATGCATCAATATCTACAGATTGTATGAAATTTCTCATTCTTACTTTCCAAAATGAATAATTAGTGCCATTGAAGAGTGGTGGTCTAATGATTGAGTAGCCTTCAGCTAGTGGTGCGGGTATACCGACAGTATTGCAAGATGAACCAGCCATTATGGATCACTCTAAGGTTGTAACACCCTAAGCAAGAGAGACAGGCTCTGATACCAATTTGTTGTCCCAAAATAGTCTAAGAGGGGGGTGAATTGGACTTTAACAATTTTTCAGCCCTTCTTGTAGCCTAATGAAAAATTATGGCTTTGTTCAACTAAGTGCTTCTTAATATATAATGACAATGATATGTATTTCAATAAAGTGTCCCTAAGTTGCAATTCAAGCTTTAATCAATATTTATAGCTATCATAACATGCATCACAAAATATTTAACTAATTTCTCATCATACTCATAAATCCCCAAATACACCAACTCAATATATTCAATCAACATTCATGGTCATGTATAAAAATTAAATAGCACAAAAGTAAAGAGGTTAAGGCTAGAGAGATCAAACACAATGATTTTTATAGTGATTCGGCTTAACTAGCCTATATCCACTCTCTCAACGAACCCTCTTTGAGTCTTCTCTCCACTATTTGCTCTTTTAAAGGCAAGAGACCAAAAGCCCTTTACAACTTTTCAACACCAAGCTTTTACTAAGATAGCTTGAACCCTTGACAAGTGCTATCTCAAGCACTCACACTCTCAAGCTTCAATAGGTGCTTGTACAACCTCTCTTAAATGCAATTCAATGTTGTAACACTCACTCTTACTCAATACAAATCAAACTATAAAGAAGAGATGAGTTGATTTGCCAATGGTAGCTCAAAAACTTTAAAGCTCTTGAATGAAAGCAATAAATGAAAAATCAAAGTTGGAGTTCAAATGTAAGCTTTCATCAAGTGTAAAATGAAGTAAAGAAGGTGTATTTATAGTCCCAAATTATTTTAGACCGTTTGAAACCCTTTTGGAACGTTATACACACTACTACTCAAGAAAAAATGGCTGTTATTTTGTCTTTTTGTGCGCAGTTGAGCAGCTCTGATCATTTAGCAAACTAATGAAATTTTGGTAACAGCAGTAAACTAGTTAGTAAACTAATGTTTTAGCAAACACATTAGCAAACTAATATTTTAGCAAAGCAGTTAGCAAACTAAGTCAACAGCTGCATGTCTCAACTTGTAATATTTAAAAAAAATGATTTAGACCTTAAGAAAAAATATGTTCCAATAGTAGTGTCCAAGGTCATGATTATAAATCAATTAGAAGATAAAGTTTCATTTTTCAGCTCCATTTTACTAAACTTTCATCTATTCTTTTTACACAAGACTTAAGACTCAATTTCTAACTCTATGACTTTCATACCTTTACTTTGAGTCCTGGCTTACATAATCTTGTTCTTTCTCATCTTGGATTTGTCTTGAAATACAATTGAGTATTCTCCTCCTTAGGTGCAATTTCAAAGGTTCTTTTATAAAGAATAGAAAGAATCCACACATCACTTTAAAGTTGGGTTAGATAGATTCTATTTGAGTTTTGTTATCATCAAAATCAATGCTCATTTTGAGCTACACGGGGTCAACAGATTTCAATGATAAACAGCATATTAAAACTCTTTTAATATGTTTTGGATCTAGATTTTCCATTTAAGATTTTAGAATTAATCATATTAATTCATTAGAACCCTAGATTAGATCAAGAACAAGTGCACTAACCTTTTGATGCACTGCAATGTGCTTGGCACCTTTAGGATGCGCCTTAGGACACTAGGTGTTATCCCTCTAGCTTGTCCACACCAAGATCACCAATGGCAGCCCTTGAACAACTTCTAAAGCTTTCCCAATCAATTAGAAAATCAAGTTTTGCCTTTTGAGAGATTACAGATGTAAACAGGATGTTAGAAACGATTTCTAGTATTTTTAATTCAAGAGATTGTTGTCTAATCTCTTTGAAATGATGAGAGATGAAGAAGAAGAGAGGATGAGGCACTCAAAGGTGGCGGCACCAAAGAAGAATAGCAGCTTATATTTTTTGTTCTTTCATCCTTACACTTATATAGCTAGGTCATCACTTAAAACCCTTACCACATGTCACCTTCTGATTGGCTCTATGTTTAATTGACCCAATCACATTATGCCAAGTGTCAAACCTATATTTAATCTTGACTTTGATCATCTTACATGATTAAAAGACATATGGAAAGCTTATGTATAGTGCCATGTGTCACCATCTCATACTGCCACATATCACCCTGTGAAATGACCAAAATACTCTTGTGTCTTAATTTTGAGTTCTCAACCCAAAATAATTATTTCTCTTCTTCTAATCAATTTATATCAAATATAAATTAATTAATCATTCTTTATTAATTAATTTCTCATTAGTTAAATTCATATTTAAACACTTTAAATATAAAATTTAACTTATATTATACATCCAATAACCTAGATTTGGTTTCAAGCCATGCTAGGAACTTTGCAATCTAATTGCAAACCAAACCTATTTAATTAATCAATTAAACTCTTTAATTAATTAATTAAATCATATTTAATTTGGTAATTACTTGTGTATTTGTGTGACTTACTAGGCTCATCACTAATTAGCAATGAGACATGATATCAACTCTTAATATCATCATTACTCTTTCTTACCATAAATGATTTCTCTAAATCATTTTATGCAGCTTATAGACTATGGTTAACACCTAGCATAGCATGCCATAGCCACCTAATCAGTAATAAGATTTACCTTAAATGAACCTATAATCATATGTTACCATGCACTAGAATCTCTCTATTATAAAATCCCAATTCGAGCTGGAGTCATGGTTTATGTCAAACCCCATTTGCTATGAATATTATGTTCTCTTTTAATTCCAATTCTTGATTAGAAAGATTTTCTCATCAGAAACTCTTTTCTGAATAAATCAATCTATCCTGGCCAGGAACTTGAAATATCAAGAACAATTAAATGAACATGGGATTTTATCCCTATTTACTTAGAGGAACAGATTCCATCTTGATCAACACCTGCCTCCATATATAACTAGTAGGAGCTAACACATGCCCATATACCCATACACAGTACAAGTATGAAAGCAGTATCAAACTCAAATCACCTATATACAAGATAACTGCGCTATCTCAGGTCTAAAGATTATATGCACTGATATGATTTATGACAATGCATTGACAAGAGTAAACTCCATGTGTTTGTCATAAATGTCACTGGTTTGACCTACTTATCATGCATAAGTGCCTATCATGTTTGTTATATGGCATGAGACTCACCATTCCATCTTATTTACATCTCATATAAATAACTTGGGAACAAACATGATTACAATCTTTCTGGATAAGTCATGTCCTTATTGTGAAGTATCCTCGATTGTGAACCTATTTATGATACTTTGTCCTAGAAATACTGTCACTCATATTATTAACAACTTAAGAATAAAATTTCTAACAAAATATCAATGGACCTTTTCTATTACAGATAAATATATTATGTAAACAGAAAAGTGAAATTGCTTTTTATTAATAAAACATGTACAAGATAGATACTAAATGATATGCTCTAGGGCATACCACTAACAAAATGCCCATGCATTAATTGCAATAATATATGTAGAAAGACAAGAATTGAAGTTCAAACACACTTTCTATATAAGGGGATTAGACGTGATTACACTACCTGGTATCATCATCGGGAAGGCTCTAATGATAATGATGATGATGAGGGTCAATGTAGTGATGATGATTTGGAACAAGATGAAATACATGATTTATTGCGAGATGTCTATCCACGAATGATGTTTGAGGGGGAGTCAAATAGTTATAACCTACAAGAGCCTAATGATGCGGCTAAAAGTTTCTATAGATTATTGAATGGGGTTGAATACCCACTATATGAAGGATGTGCCAAATACTCAAATATGTCATTTGTAGTCCAGTTGATGCACTTAAAGAGTATAAATAAATGGAGTAATAATTCCTTTAATATGTTACTTCAATTATTGAAAGATGCATTCCTCATGTGTAAGGAACTATCAATATCATATTATGGAGCAAAAAAGATCATTAAAGATCTTGGGCTTCATTATTAAAAGATTGATGCATGTAAAAATGATTGCATTATCTACTATAAGAAGCATGAAAAAGTAACTAATTGTCCTATTTGCAGTTTATCAAGATGAAAGTCTTGTAGTAATAGTGGCAAAAAGGGAAAGAAGGTGTCATGGAAGGTTCTTAGATATTTTCCTCTTATACCTAGACAACAGCGATTGTTTATGTCAACCAAGACAGCTGCAGATATGAGATGGCATTATGAGAAACGAGTGAAAAATGGAATCTTAAGGCATCCTACAGATGGCAAAGCATGGAAGACTTTTGATAGAATTCATGAGTTTTTTGCTTTAGATCCCCAAAATGTGAGGTTGGGATTAGCTATCAATGGATTTAATCCATTTGGCAATATGAGTATTAGCTATAGCACTTGGCCAAATCTTTTTTTCCCATATAACCTCTCTTCATGGATGTGAATGAAGAAGCTATATTTATTTATGACTTTATTGATTCCGAGCCCAAAAGGCCCTAGTAATGACATTGATGTGTATATGGAACCACTAATTGATGATTTGAAAGTGTTGTGGGAAGTGGGGTATGCACATATGACGCTTCACTAGAGGAAAATTTTAATATGAGGGCTGCAATTTTATGAACCATCAATGATTTCCCACGTATGGTTATGTTTTTAGGTGGAGTACAAAAGGAAAATTAGCATGTCCATGTTGTTGCAATGAAACTTCCATTTGAGATTGAAGCATGGTTATAAGATTTGTTACATGGGTCATCATTGATTTTTACCACTTGATCATAGATGGTGTAACCAGAAGGCGTAGTTTGATGGGAAAAGGGAAAGGAGTTGCACCAAATCAACCATCTAATGATGATGCCTTGAGTCAACTTTGCCTCTTGAAACTAACAACTTTTGGCAAAGCAGGAAGAAGCAACAATTGTTTGGGCAAATATTTTTTTTTTTTTTGAGCTGCTATATTAGAGTACCCTTTTCCTGAGGCACAATTTAGATGTTATGCATATAAAAAAAATGTTTGCGATAATGTGTTGAGAACCTTGATGAACATTGATGGTAAAACAACAAATTCCTTACGTGCTTGCTTAAATCTAAAAGAAATAGAAATTAGGCAGGAACTTCACCCTATAAAGGAAAATGGGAAAATTGTATTACCCTCTGCTTGTTACACATTGTCAAAAGAAGAGAAAAAAGAATTATGCCATTGGTTAACAAACTTGAAGGTGCCAGATGGATAATCTGCAAACTTATCTTGTTGTGTTAATGTTCGATAAAGTAAAATTTCTGGTATGAAGACTCATGATTATCATGTATTTTTAGAGAGAATACTGCCATTAGTTGTTCATGACTTATTACCTAGGCATGTGTTTGATACATTGGTTGAGTTTAGCAACGTTTTTAAGTATTCATGCTTTAAAAAGTGTTAAGGGTTGAGGATTTGGATAGGCTTAAGCATGAAATACCTTTAATCTTGTGTAAGTTAGAAAAGAATTATCCACTAGCATTTTTTGATATAATGGAACATTTACCAATTCATTTACCTTGGGAAGCAAAAGTTGGAATTCCAGTTTAGTATTGATGGATGTATCCAATTGAAAGCTAATTGTAGTAATTAATTATTGCTTTTTGTATAAATGTATGGTTCATACTATATATATTTTTTCCGAAATAATATTCCTTTAATGTAGGAACTTGGGAGATTTAAAGGACAAAGTTCGTAATAAGGCACGTCCAGAAGGGTCTATAGCTAAGGCATATTTGACAGATGAATGTCTTATCTTTTGCTCTTGCTATTTGAATAGGATTGAAAATATTTTTAAATCAATATGATAGAAATGATGATAAAAGAGAGCACTCATTTGCCTTATACAAATTATCCATTTTCCCTTTGCCTGGTCTTCATTTAGGGAAAAATGGTGAAAGAGTTGAATGACATGCTTTGGAATACTGCCACACTTTATGTCCTACATAATTGCATTGAGGTGGAGCCCTATGTAGAGTAAGGAAGTTTAAAAGAAATTATTATAATTTTACTTCATCTATAAAGTTTATTATTAAAATTAATTTGGTATAATTCTTGCACTCATTTGCCTTATACAAATTATCCATTTTCCCTTTGCCTGGTCTTCATTTAGGGAAAAAATGGTGAAAGAGTTGAATGACATGCTTTGGAATACTGCCACACTTTATGTCCTACATAATTGCATTGAGGTGGAGCCCTATGTAGAGTAAGGAAGTTTAAAAGAAATTATTATAATTTTACTTCATCTATAAAGTTTATTGTTAAAATTAATTTGGTATAATTCTTGCAGAGAGCATAAGAAACATCTAAGTGATTTAGGCATTGCCAACGTTGAGGAGGTGCATAAATCTGATTTTATTCATTGGTTCAACAATAAGGTAAATTAAATTTATATTAGGTAAATGAAACTTTTTTGTCAAATTCATAAATTATATATTGAATTTTTTTTTAAATTCATTTGTCGATCACCCAGTTATATAAAAGAGGAGATGGGCAAATTAATGTGTCTACGCTTTCTTTAGCATGAGGTCTTGAAAGGCAGGTTTCATATTTCTTGGACTACTATGTTAATGGTTTTAGGTTTCATACGAAACAAAGAGAAGAGAACAAACGAACTCAAAATAGTGGAGTAGTGGTGAGAGGAGAGCATTAGGGTGGCAACATTCCTTACTGTGGAGTGTTAACTGATATTATTGAACTTTGTTATACAGAAGGAATAAAAGTTATATTATTTCAATGTGATTGGTATGATATCACTTGAGAAGGTATTAATTGTTGTCAACACCATATTTTGGCCGATCCCCAATCAATAAACTTTGAAACCGATCCCCAGTGCTAAATCTCCCTTCGACAGCCAATTACATTTACGATCTCTCTTTGCTAGATAACCACATTTCCGATCTCTCCTCATAAGGAATTGAATCAATGCTAAGTCCTCATGTCAGTCAAAGCCTTACCGTTCTATTAAATCACTCACCGATCTCTCAAACCCATTGTCGAATCTCCTGACCAGTCAAGTATATTCCTGATCTCTTTTGACAAACGAAATTGAACTGACACTAGATCTTTGTTACCAGTTTTATTGCCGATCTCCCTTTTAAAAGTTTAGGAATAATCAAAGGTTCCGCTCCAGTTTAATGATGATCCCGATCTTAAATGTTCAAGCCAAATTTCCAATTTTAATTAAGTCCCGTTTAGCGTTGGTTCCCTACCGATCTCATGCTCATTGTGTTTTCCAATCTCTCACACTTAGGTTAATAAACACTTTCAGTTATTTCAACATACTCAGACAATCAAGTGTTCAAATAATTTAGAAATTCTCCGATCACAACCATTCATCGAACAAAAGAGGCATTTCATTTCATTTCATTTCAAGAATTTGTACAAGTCATTCAGCTGGAGGATCACCCCCAGCCTGATCTACATTTTGTCCGTCTCCCCTCTCACCCTCAGCCTCCTCCTCACTCTCCTCACCTTCATCCCTGGAGCCGGTTGGCCATCCAGAGAAGTCCTCTCAGTGGTAACGCTCGAGCTCACCAGAGATCTCTGTGGGCATTCACATAAGCGCCGGCCACTCCAGTCACCATCTCTTCTTCTTTCGCCTTGAGCTCCTCAGCAAGGTGAGCGAGTTGAGCAGCTTCATCGGCCCGAAGCGCCTGAACTTCTCTAAGAGCATGATCCCGCTCAGCCAGAACATGAGCTTGCTCGGCCAGCTTGTCCTCATAGTACTTCATTCGCCCCTCAAGTTGAGATATGTAGTCCCGAGTGGATGATAGTTGGGATCGGAGGGAAGCTGCTTCATGACCTATCCTCTCGACCTCTTTACCCAGGCGATGCGCCTTCTCTCGGATCATGTGCTGGTTCACCAAACACTCAACGTTCAGGCTCATAGATCTGGTCAAGATATCATCAAGGCTATCCGGAGACAGCCTATCCCGATCTTCTCGAAGACAGATAGAGGACGCCAGGACCATGGCGAAACCAGGGTTCTCTCGAACCGTGCGATTTTTCTCCAGTGAATGGACCAAGACTTGGGCACCGTGAGAAAGGGGCCTCACCTATTGTTGGGAAGGACCCCCTTCCACGCCCGGGACAACTGGAGGAGGTGGAGGCGGCTCTACCCGGCGAGGAGGAGATCGGATCACTTCCACCTCGGGGATCGGCGGTCCCGAGGGTTGAGACGAGCCTTCTCGTATTTCCCCAGGCTCATGACGAGGTGTCTGCATCTCCTCGGCCCGCTTCACCTCCCGTACCTTCCTGGAGATGTCCCTCTTTCGCTTCCGGCTCTCCTTGGAGGCTTCGCCGCTTGCCATACCTGCACAAAGAAGAGGTCAGTGAGATCGCTAAGGTCCTGAGATCTGAGATGTAGAAAATACCGATGCCGAGGTCAGAGAGCTGAAGCCCGCGATCTTTGCCGGTGATCAACTCCATTGTCCAGTGATGAAGTTCGGCAGTCACTGCATCCAAACAAGAGAACTTTTCTCTGGACGCCTGCTCCTTCAACTCCATCACCATTGCGCCCTTTTCCCTATTCAACACGAGACGCTTCGGAATTAAGGGGCCTTGGTGTAGCCAAATACGAGGAAACCTCAAAGCCGTTCGAATTTTGCTCCTTAGAATGAAGAAGCGGTTCTTCCAGTTCTTCAGGGAGGATGGCAGATCGGTGAAAAGCCCGCAATGTGGCTTACCGAAGAACCAAGACTGCCGTCCTTTCGGCAAGTTAATCTATGCAGTTCGGCGAATACCTTAGGCGTAGGACAGAATCCCTTAGCTCGGCAGAGGCCTCGGAAGGCTACTAAGATCCGCCACGAGTTCGGGTGAACTTGAGCTATGCACACTTGGTAAAATTTTAAGACTTCCTTAAAGAAGTCGTCAAGGGGGAACCGCAGCCCGGCTTTTAACTGTTCTTCGTATACTATAATCATGTCGTTCTCTTCGAAGAAATGATCGGCCCGGTGATTGCCGTGACACCGGATAAGTTCATATGAATCAGGCTCAATGTTGTACTCCTGGCTGAACGACTGCAGATCGATTTCTTGAAGGATCGATGGCAGCACGACCATGGGAAGATTCTCTCTCCCTGAAGAAGGCGCATGCCTTGATGATGTCGCTTGTCCCCGAGCTAGAACGGAGACCCTAGGAGGTTCAGGTCGCGCGCTTGGCCCGACCACCTCTACTTCATCAGAGGACCACGAGAACTAGATGGAAGGAGGGCTCGCCGCTCTCTAACCTTCGGCACCGCTCATTTTCAAAGGAAATAAAGAATTTAAACTAAAAGAAGGATTAAAACCCCACCGAGCTTGATCGAGTCGGAAGAACTTGAGAAAACGAGAATTTTGAAGTTGGTCGCGAGAGACTGAGAATGGCATAAGGGAGTAACTGGCTAACCCCACCCCAATTTATACTCGTCCGAGCATTTAATGCTCACGATGTTCCAGGCAATGCATCGGTTAGCGGGACTCGCCAACTGTTCTGACACGTCTCACGAATATTCCAGAATTCCATAAGGAGAGACCGGCTAGTTAGGGATCGGCTAATTAAGGCGAATGGTTGGAAGTACAGATCGGTTAAGGGATGTTCAGTTAGGAACCAAATCGGATAAACACACCAGAGATCGGAAAATAACCAATGCAAAAATAATAAAAATGATAATTAACAAAATAAAATTTTTATTTCCAAAAGCTCTGATTACATCATTTGGGCGATCTCTAGGGATCGGATTACATCAAAAAGTCGGATTACATCATTTGGGCGATCTCTAGAGATTGGATTACATCAAAAGGCAAGTTACATTATTTGGCCGATCTCTGGAGACCGGTATCACTTCCTATCTAGCGAAGGCCCTTATCAAAGCCTAGTCTCGTGGCTGAGTCAAAAGATGTGTCTGATCAGGAGACCGGCTATTGGATAGATGTACAGCTTAGATGGGGTGACTATGACTCTCATGAGGACGTAGAGTCATTTCTATCGTCATCGACCAGAACCGAGCTGTAGTTGGGACGCCCAATATGCTGAGGAGCCAAATGAACATCAGCGGGCAATCACCGAGGTTGAGGGGAATGTTAGCAGTCTTCTCGCCCGAAATTGAATCGCCAATTATATTGGCACAGTAATCCGAGATCGGTATGATCGATATTTTCGATCTTGATCGGAAAATTAGTCCAGTTCTCTCACTATCATCAAATAAGGATATCATTACATCCCGATCACCGGGGTCATAAATTTTCAGTCGGGGTACGAAGAAAATGGTCGGAAAAAGATCAAAAACAGTCACCGAGGCCATTAGATCACTGGAAAAGTTATAACAGAAGATGAAAGAAAGAAAGGTGGAGAGGATGGAATGAAATATGGAAAATATCCCGGTCGAAGCATATATATATAAGGGAGGGTCTGAAGCATTTATTACTAGCAGAAAACAAAGCGAATGTCTTGGTAACCGAAGCAATAAATGCTCAATCGAATTGACCGTAGAGGAGAACGCATACGGAAGGAGAGAGATCAGGAAAGGCATTGGAAATGAGAGAACTGGAATAAGGTCGGAAGGGATAGGAGATCGGAATACAAAGAGAATAAAAGAACTTCTAATAACCATCGTCAGAATTAGAGTCGAGGTAGTTAAAGCGTCGCAGACGAAATCCTCACCGCACGCCTCAGAATCGCCCACATTGCTGACAGGCGCCAGAGTATGTCATGACAGTCCTGTACATCCCAATCTCCACCATTGATCTCACTTGTAAGGACGAACCCGGAGCCCTTGGATCAAAGGGGAAGACGACAAGACCAGCGCCTTTCACTCCTAGCCCTCAGGTCGCCCCGGACAAGAGGATTTGGGACCGTCAGATTGAAAGAAGAAAAGGATAAATATTCTGAAGAGTGGTCTCAGCCGTTCATTTTGATTCTCTTTAATTCTTGAGCCTTGGATCATGTCCTTTGAAATCTTGACCCTCCATCTCCCTCAAGATAGATCCTGACCCTTCAGGGGAAGCACCCGGTCCCTATAAATACCTGCATGAAAAACTGTTTAAGAGGGGGGACGGGAAAAAGAAAGGAGGTAGTTACTATAGCGGAAGAACTCTGAAATTTAATTCAGATCGTTACTCTACTTTCATAAGAAGAACTTTTGCAACCAGTTTTCTGAAGTGTTTTCTTAAAAGATTTTGAACACTGAAATTCTCCATTTTCAGCTCGTTCATTATCTCGTAGCGTTCACATTTTTCAGTTCCTTGTTATCTTTATTTTCACTTCCATCGTCCATGCTCAATTTCATTTAAACTCGGGTACAATTCTGACTCGATTGCATTTAGTAAAGCACTCTTTGTTCCAAGGCGAACCTTAGTCTCTCGGCTATCAACTTGCAATCTTATTACGTTTTGTGATTCTGTAGTTAGTTCACTAGATTCGACTCCTTACAGGTCAGTGTTCATATTGCCATTTTATTAAGTTTACTTCTTGTTTTACATATTTCCTTTCTTCTTTCTTTATGCATGTTATTTTCTTTAAGTTCATATCATGCTAGAAAAATATAAAGAAAGGTTGTGCTCTAGTTTATTTCCGTGTCGGCCAATCCATACCTTTGTTAATCTTTATTATTTCTGAACGCAAGTCATCTAGTTCCGTGTAATGTATAAGTGGTTGGATGAAATGCAGTTAACGGCAACTTAAGAGTCCCTTTGAAATAATGAAAGGTCTAAATAATAAGCCAGGAAAATGGTGAAGCCGAGTCACTAGAATAACTCAATAGGTCATTAGGCAAGAGGTCATAAGACAGAGTAAAATCAAACCATGGATAACTAAATGGAATAGATCGGCTATCGAAAAATGCTGGTGAGGTGACCATATAGGAAGGTCGGAGGATTCAGTTTGGTATCCCCTGCCCAGTCCTAAGGTACCAATAAGCTAAAGAAGTCTTGCTCAGACCCCCTGACACCTTTGAACGTGAGAACCCTTAGCCTTAGGTCCTCTCGATAGGTAAAATTTAGAGAGATCGGAAAAATCCTTATCTGACTACCGTTTAAATAAAAGAGGTCGGAGGAGAGTTCTTATCCGATCCTCAAGCTAAAATTTTAATAAATATTAAAAGAGGTCGGAGGAGAGTTCTTATCCGATCCTCAACCTAAAATTTTAATAAATATTAAAAGAGGTCGGAGGAGAGTTCTTATCCGATCCTCAAGCTAAAATTTTAATAAATATTAAAAGAGGTCGGAGGAGAGTTCTTATCCGATCCTCAAGTTAAAATTTTAATAAATATTAAAAGAGGTCGGAGGAGAGTTCTTATCCGGTCCTCTAGCTTAAAAATTTTTAATAAATATATAAAAGAGATCGGAGGAGAGTTCTTATCCGATTCTCAATCCAAAATTTTAAGAGATCGGAAGAGAGTTCTTATCCGATTCTCAATCCAAAATTTTTAAAGGTGATCGGAGGAGAGTTCCTATCCGATTCTCAAATTGAATTTTAACCAAATAGCCCCTTCAAACAAAGTTAACATACAACAGTAACTCACTAAGGTTGTCTCATTTACTTATGTATCTGGGTAATCCGAATTTAGTGAAAAATTAAATATTCCTTTTTGTTAAAAGGATTAACATTTCCATTCAAGCCCTCCTAACTAATTTATAAAAAATGCAAAGTTAAATCTACTTACCCTTATTAAGGGACGAGGTGGGGTGCCTAACACCTTCCCCACCCGTTTACGGACCCCGAACTTAGAATCTCTGTTTTGAAGCGGTTTTATTTATCTTCACAAATGGTTTCTTTAGTTTCCCTCAAAACTAAAGTGGCGACTCCTCACTCTTTCCCACTTCGGTGAGGGTTCGTTCAGGCGACCGCAAAATACCTTGCGACAGCTTGGCGACTCCACTGGGGAACGAAAAACTTAAACCCGTTCTAGAGGTCCAAAAGTAGATTTAATTTTTCAAATTATAGTTAGGTGAGCTCACCCGGAAATATCTTATGCGTTAATTATTGTTTATTCCTACTAACTGTTCCGCTTGTTTTGCTTGTTTTACTCCCTACAGTGCTCTTCGTTTAAAAAAAAGAAAAGAAGAAAAATGGGAAAATAAAATCCCCCTGAATTGGGAAGAGGTAAAGGTGTCCCTTCACACACTGAACACTCACACAATGTCCTCACACATTTCAGCCTTATACCCAAGCTTTCTTACCCTTTTAAGAAAATAGGAGGGGGTCATGTAGCAGTACCCGTGGGTTCTACCCCGTTAGTATCCGTGAAGGCTGCTGCTCAAATTGAAACTCGTTCTATTCACTGTGATACCCGTGGAATTTTCCCGACAGTATCATGGGGGATAGAATGAGGCTCTACTGTTTACATTAGGGGCAATTTGGGAACCTGTGGCTTTTGGAAAATTAGATCCTGAGCTAAACTATCACAATAGCTGAAAGCCGTAGTAAGCTACCTTATAAGATAGAACTATCCAATTAGGTAGCACTCATCCGGTATCAGGAGTCTCCCTATTCTAGGACGAAAGGGGCATGCTTACTCTTACCCTATTCTGCCTCAGTTTTCTTTTGTTCATTTTTGTGAGGGTAATCTTGAATTCTACTGAAACACCTACACATTTTCCTACTTTGATAAATGTGTATGTGTCACCCTGTCAACAGTATAATTCAAAATTACCCAAATTTATTCGGCTAACGAGTTTTTCCCGCAGGCATCACCAAACAAAAAGTCTGTAAAAAGGATAGGCACCATTTTTATCATGGCATCGGCAGAAGAAGTTCAGAATGCTAAACTTTGGTCCAAATCAGCTCATAGTCCAGTACCCCCGCAAAATGATGTTTCTAAGGCACATGCTAGCTTACTACCTTCGTTGGATCTGAATAAAATTGAGGTCAGAATGAACAGCCTCGAGGGTCTGTCTAATGGTTGGAGGTCGCTTCCCGATCAGGTCAAGGCACGATTTGAGGAGTAGTACGGGAAGATTGCAACCTTAATGCGAGTCAAGGTCCAAATCTCAGCACTAAGGGCCATGCTGTCGGTTTGGAGTCTCAAGTATGGGGTGTTCTCTTTCAATGATATTGATACAGTTCCCACTATGGAAGAATATCAGACATTACTAGAGATTCCTTACCTGACGCAGAATCGGATCTACCTACACCTCGAACATAGGCAGGCTTAGAAACGATTGGCACATATGTTGGGTACTTCCCCAGAAGAAGTAAAGTCAAAAGAAACTGTTAAAGGAAACACGCATAGTTGGTATTGGACACATCTCAAGAAGTGATTAGATCAATACATCCAAGAGAAACAGTGGGATCGAGCTTCAGTGGCACTCGCCTTGGGAATCTATGGCCTGATTTTGTTCCCGGGACCATTGGGAATCATAACCTGCAGCACGGTGGAAGTATTCTCAAAGAGAAAAGCGGAGGTCAATCCGATACCGCAATTCTTGCGAGACCTTATTAACCCTTACCTACTGCAGACAACAGGGCAAAAGGTCCATTAAGTGTTGTTCTCAATTGTTATACCTCTGGATTATCAGTCACATGTGTCCTATGGAGACAAAGGGATTGACTTGGTACCTTGACCAGCCTCTCATCGAGAAGATGACCCGATTAGTAATCAGTCCAAAGAATGAACAGCAGTGGCGGGAACGGATTTTGAGTTTCAATAGCCATGATTATTGTTGGAGGAAACTGTGGACGTCAAGTCAATCCATTTTGATCAACACGGGAGGTAATCAATCGGTATCCCTAATCGGAGTAACTGGATACACAAGTTACACTCCGGCATTAGTAATGAGACAGTTTGGCTCAACACAGTCCAGAGTCAAAATTGAAGAATATCACCAGAGTCATTTCTACCATGAGCTCAAGGAAGAGAAAGGATTGAAGATAGCTCGCAGATCTTGGGAAAACATCTCTCTGATGGAAAGGTCACCTAAAGGCCCAAGTGCCACACGTGATTATCTTAAATGGAGGGCTGACAGGGACCGAGAACACTCAACTACAGAATTCGAAGACAACGACCCTCGCCGAAACGTCCTATTAGAAGAAGCTAATAATCGTCTGGTCGACTCACTACAAAAGGCAAATACCGAGAACTCACAACTGCAAGAACAAATAAAACAGTTGGAGGACCAACAGCAGAACCTTAAAAGAAAGGTGAGAAGACTCAGGGAAGAGGCAAGGGCCGAAAAGATGGGGTTCGAAGAGCAAGAAGTACGGTGGGAAAAGGAAAAAGACTCTCTCCAAGCTGAGGTAAAAGAAGTAGAAGTACTGAATAGTAAGCTTCAGGAAAAAATGAAATACCAAGAGATACTCGTTGAAGAGTATAAACAAGAAAACAAAAAGAAGAAGCTCGAATTGAAAGAATAGGCACTACTCATCAATGATATTTTGAAAGAATGTGCTAAGGAAAGAAAGGAGAAAGAAGGACAAGCCGCTCTCTATCAAGAGCTGAAAGAGAATGTTGACCAGCTAGAGAGAACGATAGCACAGGGAAAACAAGAACTATTACCCGAATCCGAGTATGCTCTGAAAGCATTCGACCCTGCCAAACAAGAAGAAAGGTTATATGAGTATCTCAGAAAATGTCATCTCATTATAAAGAACCTCCTAGAGCCTAGGCCGATGTAAAGAATACGGTGTACAAATTATTCGGTTAATGAAATGATTTTTGGACCATTGTTTAGCAAATTTGTGAATGAATAATATGACTCCCGTAGGAACTCCCTCACTAAGGTTATGTGAAAAATTGAATGCGCTATATGGACAGGTATCATAAATGCGCATTCAATCCGGTCATTCACAGTTAGACTATCGAATGATGCCATGATAAAGTTGATGCAATCATCCTTTCGCAGATTTCATTCTGGCTCCCAAATGCCACTGTATCCTTCGTCCGGACCAGGACCTTTAGCTTTTTTACAAAATTCGAAATTCATTAAAAATCTTTTTTTTACTCCTTATAGAAAATCAACATTGCTTCAAACAAAGCAAGTCTGACCAAGCACACAGTTCAATCCAAGCGAGTGTACTTAACAAGATCTCGAACAAAGAAGATAATGGAAGATCAGGAACAAGTACAGAACCTATAAGGGCAGGTTTCGAAATTGAAGGATCAAGTCTCAGAACTTATGAGACTAATGAGGGAAATGTCCTGCAATAAACCCGCTTGTAACCTAACTTACCACTACCTCCTCCACCTCCTACAACAATGGATCCTCACCAAGCTTCAACTTCTTTTACCTTTCAGTCACCTATTCCGAACCCGACAATCACTGTCAATCCGGCTACCATGAATAATGACCTACCTTACTCTCATTACCCAACCGTTTCAAACACCGACCCATACCCTTCAATTCTAATCCCTCCAGTTCACTCCACCCCTCATCTCCCAACTGGGGGAGCATTTCATGCAGTGGGAGGAGAAAATAAGACGAGAGAAAACGAGAAACTATTTACTCTACAAGAGAGATTGAGAGCGATCGAATGACTGAATATGTATGGTTCAGTCGATGTGGCATCGCTCAGATTGGTTCCTGATGTGGTGGCACCGCCCAAGTTCAAGGTCCCTGATTTTGACAAGTACACTGGGAATTCAGACCCTCGCATTCACTTGGCCACCTATATCTCCAAGATGTCCGCTCGATGGATGACAGATGCATCGTTAGTCCACTTCTTTCATGAGAGCCTCTCGGCGGCACGAGGTGGTGCATTCAGTTGGACAGGAGCAAACTGCGCTCCTGGAAGGATTTAGCTGATGCCTTCTTAAAACAGTACAAATTTAATTGCGACGTAGCCCCCACAAGGAGGGACCTCCAGAACCTGGTGCAGAAAGACAGGGAAAGCTTCAAGGAGTATGCCCAGAGATGGAGAGAAAATGCGACAGAAGTACACCCCCCGGTGACCGACAATGAGCTATGCTCTCTGTTCATCGAGACTTTGAAAGCTCCTTACTTCAACTTGATGATTGGAAACACTTCCAATAGCTTCTCAGACATCATCCAGGCTGGTGAGAGAATTGAAGCTAATTTAAGAATGGGACGACTGCAGGAGTTGGCTGAGAACCCTGCAAAGAAGACTGCCAATTTTGGCAAGAAAAAGGAGGGTGATGTGCATTCCATCACCCGGCAGAATAATTACTCCCCACTTCCCCAAAATAACTACCGGCCATATCCTTCCCTTCATGGCCAAACCATCGCAAACATTCCGCCTCCTTTCCCGAATTATCCACACCCGTGCCCACAGTATCCCCCACCTACAAATTACCAACCTAGACCACCTCCACCTTCTGCTCAACCTAGACCACCACAAAATAACCCAAGACCCCCAAGAAACCCTGATCTACCTCTTCCCCTCCCGCTCAGTGAAATATACCGATACCTTATCGGTATAAACCAGATAGTACCAGTTCCCCTAGACCCAATTCAGCCTCCATATCCCAGGTGGTATGATGCCACTGCCCGTTGTGAATATCATGGAGGGGCACAAGGGCACTCAACTGACAACTGCGGAGCACTCAGGGGGAGAGTGCACGCTTTAATCCGGAACGGGTGGCTGAAAATTGAGGGAAATGGTTCCCTCCCCAATGTTACCTCAAACCCATTGCCCAACCATAATGCGGGCAATGGTGTAAATATGATAGAGTCTGACGGAGAAAGGTCGACACCAGAGGTAGACGAGCTGATTCCTCACTTTGAGGAAATTTTTACCGTGGCAATGAGGGAAGGCTACCTTTGCCCTCAGGTATCGTGTCGATAAAGGATACGGGATGTCCTTACCATGGAGGCGGTGATCATGAGTCATGGATCGTGAGGATTCAAGCAAGAGGTTCAGAACTTGTTATCCCTCAAGGTTCTGAGATGTCAAACAAGGTCGAAGACGGAAGGGGAAGTGAACACAACTAGATGCAGCCAGAATGCTTCTACCTCTAAACCCAGAATCACCTTCTCACCCCCAGTAGCCTCACCGCCGGTGACGGTTATCCGAACTCCGCTCAGCTCCCTGTCACCAATACTCACGCGCACTTGGAACTATAATTTCCAAGTTTTCACTCAAGGAGCATCAGCGACATCGCCTCTAATCTTGCCTCACCTCCGACACCACCAAAACCATGTTTCACTCCTCACGAGCATTTTAAAATGACTTATGCGGACCTACCACCGATTACTCCCAAGTTAATCTTCAGCCCGTCGCTGCCACAAAATCCTCCTCGCTTGAGCAAGAAGTCAAGTTCATAACTCGAAGTGGGAGGTGTTACGGGAACGAAGAGAAAGAGAAGAGGAAAGGGAAAGTAAAAATGGGAGAATCACTAAAAAATACAGAAGAGGAGGTTGAGAAGACGGAGGAAGTAGAACCTGCCGGACCTAAAGAAGAGGAAGACCTACTGCTCCAAATAATGAAACAGAGTGAGTATGATGTGGTGGAGCAGTTGAGAAAGACACCCGCCCGAATTTCACTGTTATCGCTGATCCTGAGCTCAGAAGTGCACCGACAGGCCTTGCAGAGAATCCTGGATCAGGCCTTTGTGAACCCCGACATCACACCGGGGCAGTTTGAGAAGATAGTGGGACAAATCCAGGCATCCAGTTTTGTTACTTTCTCAGAAGACGAGATAGACCCTGCAGGTTTAAGGCACACTAAAGCTCTGCATGTGACAGTGAAATGTAAGGGTTGTATAGTAGCCAAGGTACTTATTGATAATGGATCAGCTCTCAATGTACTGCCTAGTGCTACCTTGGCTAGGTTGCCAGTTAACCAATCAGATATACATCAAAGTGCTATGGTGGTAAGAGCCTTTGAAGGTACAAGAAGAGAAGTCCTGGGGGACATTGACTTGCCACTTCAAATTGGTGCATGTACCTTCAACGTCACATTCCAAGTGATGAATATTGAACCGACCTACACTATGTTGCTGGGGAGGCCGTGGATCCATTCAGCAAATGCTGTTCCTTCAACTTTGCATCAGAAAATAAAGTACATCATGTACGGCAAAATCATCACGGTGAGAGGGGAAGAAGCCATATTAGTCACCAAGCCACAATCACTTCCTTACGTGGAAGCTGCTGAGGAGTCGTTGGAAAGTTCTTTCTAGGCCCTCGAATTACAAGACACCAGAAATGATGGGGCTATGGCTATGGTGGCCAAGGTAATGTCAAGGAATGGGTATCAAGAGGGCAAAGGCTTGGGAACCGCATTGCAAGGAATCGTGGAACCTATATCGGCTATCCAGAAGGTAGGCCATTGTGGTTTGGGTTATGAGGAAGATGCCCTTATGGATGGGCGATTCTGGATGAGGAAGATGCTTCGGGATCAAAGGTTTGACCAGAAAATGGGAAAAAGGAAGGTAGTCCCAAGAATCGCGGAGATCTTCACTAAACCGGTCATTGAAAATCCAGCAGATGTGGAAGAATCACCTGATGGACCATCCATTGATGTCATCCACCTGGATTCCTTGTATGAAGCTCTGGTCTCGCCAATACCGAGGGGCAAGAATCGACAACCTGACGGGCAGAGGACATCCCTGTACTCTATTTCGAGTAAAGTACCTTTGGTTAACTACACTTGATCATTTTGTCCATGGTGACAAGTGTAACTCTGTAAATGGACCTTTTTCTTATGGCATAAATATTAATGAATTAATAGCGCATCTTAAATCCAATTCTCTTTTTCTTTCCATTTGAATTCCATCCTTATAATATATTCTATTTTCATTCATTCAGGACCATTCATCAATTAACACCTAATAATTCAATAGACTCAGAAATTCCTCTGGTTAATTTTGAAATCCCCATAACTGCCATTACTTCGAGTGATTCTGAGGAAGATCTTACAAAAGAAAAAGGTGAAAAGGATGAACCTTCCCTAGTGCCTTGTAGAGACAAAACACGCACCATAAACTTAGGTATTGAAGAAGTAAAAAGGGAACTTAAGGTAGTGGAGAGTGAAGAATTGGGAGATATGATTAGCTTGCTTAGAGAATTCCTAGACGTATTTTCCTGGAGCTATGATGATATGGTTGGTTTGGACCCCCAGATAGTGGCGCACAAAATTCCCCTTATTCCGGGGATAATCCCTGTGAAGCAGAAACTAAGAAGAATGAATCCTGACACACTGCTCAAAGTTCAGGATGAAGTCAAGAAACAGATGATCTTGGGTTCCTGAAGTAGTCAAATATCCCCAATGGATAGCTAACGTTGTCGGTGAATGAAGAAGGACGGTAGAGTTAGGGTGTGCATTGATTACAGGGATCTTAATAGAGCAAGCTTAAAGGATGATTTCCCTCTCCCCCACATTGATGTGTTAGTAGACAATGCTGCGGGATTGGGCAGGTGTTCATGCATTGATGGGACATCTGGGTACAATCAAATCCCAATGGATGAGGAAGACAAAGAAAAAACCGCTTTCATCACTCAATGGGGGGTATTTTGTTATCGGGTCATGCCTTTCAGGTTGAAGAATGCCGGTGCTACCTATCAACGTGCTATGGTCACATTATTCCACGATATGATGCATAAAGAAGTGGAGGTGTACGTGGATGATATGATCATCAAATCTAGGGGAGAAGAGAGCTGCGTGCAGGTGATGAGGAAAGTATTTGAGAGACTCAGGAAATATCAGTTGAAACTGAACCCTGCCAAATGCATATTCGGAGCTAGGTCAGGGAAATTGTTGGGATTCATAGTGAGCTAGAAGGGAATAGAGGTAGATCCAGACAAGGTTCGAGCTATTCAAGAGATGCCATCCCCAAAAACAGAAAGGGAGGTGCGCAGTTTCCTGGGAAAGTTGAACTACATATCAAGGTTTATTTCCAATCTCACCACCAAGGCCAAGCCTATTTTTAGACTGCTCCGAAAGAACAACACCACTCAATGGGATTCAGTTTATCAAGAGGCCTTTGAGACAATCAAGCAGTATCTGTCAAGCCCACCCGTATTGGTTCCACCCATGGCAGAGAGGCCTCTGATCCTGTATATGGCAGTCCAACAGAACTCGATGGAATGTGTTTTGGGACAACATGGTGATACTGGCAGAAAAGAGAGGGCTATTTATTATCTGAGCAAAAAGTTTAATGATTGCGAGTCGAGGTACTCTTTCCTAGAGAAAACTTGCTGCGCGTTAGCCTGGATGGCAAATCGCCTCAAACACTACATGTTGAATCACAAGACATGGCTCATCTCCAGGATGGATCCTATCAAATATGTATTCGAAAGCCCATTCGTGCCAGGTAGGATAGCCAAGTGGCAGGTCATACTCTCCCAATATGACATAGTCTATATGACCCGGAAGGCGGTGAAAGGTAGCGTGATCGCTGACCTCCTAGCAGAAAATCCTATCCAGGATTATGAAGCTCGGGATTTTGAGTTCCCTGATGAGCATATTAATGAAGTAGACTGCGAAGAAGAGGGGCCATCCGATGTATGGGAAATGTATTTCGACGGAGCTGTCAATCTGTCCGGTAATGGAGTTGGAGCTGTATTGATATCCTCAGATGGAAAGCACTTTTCGATAGCTATCAAGTTGAGATTTGACTGCACCAACAACGTCACGGAATACGAAGCTTGTGTGATGGGTCTACAGGCTGCCATCGAAATGAAAATCAGGAAGTTGGAGGTATACGGAGACTCAGCCCTGATTATTTATCAGGTCAAGGGAGAATGGCAAATTAAGGATCCAAAGCTGATCCCATATCAAAAGTACTTACTGGAGCTGATTAAGAAATTCGAAGAAATCTCTTTCACTCATCTTAGTAGAGACAAGAATCAGTTTGCTGATGCCTTAGCTACTCTAGCTGTTATGGCTCAAATCGAAGAAGGGCATATGACTCAGATATTGAAGATTAAGGCAAGGAATGAGCCAGCTTATTGCTTCATGATTGAAGGAGAACCCGATGGCAAACCTTGGCACCATGACATCTTGTTTTACTGTAAAACCAGAGGATTCCCTTCAGGGGCGAGCAAAAACGAAAAGAGGATGATTCGGAGATTAGCATTGGGATACTTCCCCAGTGGAGAAACCCTATACAAGAGGAGCTCCAACGGCGAATTGTTGAGATGTGTGGATGCAAAAGAGGCGAAGAGAATCCTTTTTGAAACTCATGAGGGAAATTGTGCAACCCATGCCAATGGGCACATGATGGCTAAGCAAATCATGCGACGTGGGTATTTTTGGACTACAATAGAAAAGGATTGCATCGAGTATTTCCGAAAGTGCCATAAGTGTCAGATTTATGCGAATCCGATAAATGTGCCACCTTACAAGTTGTTCAACCTCGTCTCGCCGTGGCCTTTCGCAATGTGGGGCATCGATGTGATTGGTCCCATCAACCCTAAGGCCTCCAATGGGCACAGGTTTATCCTGGTAGCAATCGACTATTTTTCTAAATGGGTCGGGCCACGCCATACGCCCATATTACACGAACACGCTTTCTCAAATTCCTCAGAAACAATATCATCTGCCGGCATGGTCTCCCCAACAAAATCATCACTGACAATGCCAAGAATCTGAATGGTCCAAAGATTCAAAGATTGTGTGATCAATACAAAATCCGACATCTCAATTCCTCCCCATATCGTCCCCAGATGAATGGAGCAGTAGAAGCCACAAACAAAAATCTCAAGAGGATAATCCGGAAAATGACGGTCACATATAGGGATTGGCATGATATGCTTCCCTACGCTCTTCACGCATACCGGACTTCTGTAAGAACCTCATCGGGGCAACTCCATACTCATTGGTTTACGGGATGGAAGCAGTATTACCTATTGAAGTTGAAATTCCTTCCCTAAGGATTTTGAAGGAATCGGGGATTGATGAGTCAGAATGGATCCAGTCAAGGTTGGATCAGTTAAACTTGCTGGATGAGAAAAGGTTAACAGCAGCATGTCATGGGCAATTATACCAAAGGAGAATGGCTAGGGCATTTGACAAAAGCGTTCGCCCACGCGAATTCCAACCCGGATGCAGTTCAAGAAAGTGCCGAATCAAAACGATCCCCGGGGCAAATGGTCACCAACCTACGAGGGACCCTATGTGGTTAAAAAGGCATTTTCTGGAGGAGCCTTGATCTTGACCCAAATGGATGGTAAAGAATTCCCAAGACCTGTGAATGCTGACACCGTCAAGAGATACTATGCCTAAAAAAAAAAAAAAAAAAAAAGAGATAGGGTAGGAGTGAAAACCCGAAAGGGCGCTCTTAGCAAAATATGTGAAAGAAGGCGAAAACCCCGAAGGGGCGCTTTCTGTAAAATGAGTAAAGGATGAAAACCCGAAAGGGCGTCTTGAAAGAGCGAGCCTAAAAAAAAAAAAAAAAAAAGGGGGGGAAGTGAAAACCCGAAAGGGCATCCCAAGAACCAAAAGGGAGAAATAAGGAATGGGGCATGAAACCGAAGATGAAGAGGAAACTGTCACAGGCATGAGGCTTCAGAGAACTTGAAATAATGGCAGTTAAAAGACTTCAAAGCCAACCATAAGGAATATGTGAGATCTATCCTTGTACCCTTTTTCTTTGAAACCCTATCCTTGTTTTTCCTAAAACCGTAATAAAGTTATACTTTATTCCCTCCGCTTTTATTTTTTCCTGTCTACTCACTCTTTAATACTATCCTTCTTGTTATTTAATGCGCTATTAATCAGTTAAAATTTTGCCATAAGATTAGGATTTAACAATTGATAACCTCACGTAATTTACTATGAGATTTGCAGGGAATGGCCAGGAAAAGGGTACACAAAAAGAAAAAAATAGGGGTGAAAACCCGAAAGGGCATCTAAAAAAAAAAAAAAAAAAACTAGAGGTGAAAACCCGGAAGGGCGCTTCTAGTCATATAGACGAAGGGGAAGTGAAAACCCACAAGGGCGCTTTTCGGGAGAAATGGGGTCATAGGTCAAGTCTTGCAACTCGTCTTCCATTAATCCTTGGCCTTCGAGATTCTGTTAAGTACACTTCATTGGGGAAGAGCTTCTTGTGTCCGGATTAGGCTTGCTTTGTAAGTGCAATTTACATTTCCTGTTATCAACCTCTGATTCCTTGATCTAAGTTGATTTTAATTTCCTGCAATTTAAATTTCCTGTTATCAACCTCTGGTTCCTTGATCTAAGTTGATTTTAATTCCCTGCAATTTAAATTTCCTGCTATCAACCTTTGGTTCCTTGATCTAAGTTGATTTTAATTTCCTGCAATTTACATTTCCTGTTATCAACCTCTGGTTCCTTGATCTAAGTTGATTTTAATTTCCTGCAATTTACATTTCCCATTATCAACCTCTGGTTCCTTGATCTAAGTTGATTTTAATTTCCTGCAATTTACATTTCCTGTTGTCAACCTCTAGTTCCTTGATCTAAGTTGATTTTAATTCCCTGCATTTACATTTCCTGTTATCAACCTCTGGTTCCTTGATCTAAGTTGATTTTAATTTCCTGCAATTTACATTTCCCGTTATCAACCTCTGGTTCCTTGATCTAAGTTGATTTTAATTTCCTGCAATTTACATTTCCTGTTGTCAACCTCTGGTTCCTTGATCTACCCATTATCAACCTCTGGTTCCTTGATCTAAGTTGATTTTAATTTCCTGTAATTTAAATTTCCTGTTATCAACCTCTGGTTCCTTGATCTAAGTTGATTTTAATTTCCTGCAATTTACATTTCCTGTTGTCAACCTCTGGTTCCTTGATCTAAGTTGATTTTAATTCCCTGCATTTAAATTTCCTGTTATCAACCTCTGGTTCCTTGATCTAAGTTGATTTTAATTCCCTGCAATTTAAATTTCCTGCTATCAACCTCTGGTTCCTTGATCTAAGTTGATTTTAATTTCCTACAATTTATATTTCCCGTTATCAACCTCTGGTTCCTTGATCTAAGTTGATTTTAATTTCCTGCAATTTACATTTCCCGTTATCAACCTCTGGTTCTTTGATCTAAGTTGATTTTAGTTTCCTGCAATTTACATTTCCCGTTATCAACCTCTGGTTCCTTGATCTAAGTTGATTTTAATTTCCTGCAATTTACATTTCCCGTTATCAATCTCTGGTTCCTTGATCTAAGTTGATTTTAATTTCCTGCAATTTATATTTCCTGTTGTCAACCTTTGGTTCCTTGATCTAAGTTGATTTTAATTCCCTGCATTTAAATTTCCTGTTATCAACCTCTGGTTCCTTGATCTAAGTTGATTTTAATTTCCTGCAATTTACATTTCCTATTATCAATCTCTGGTTCCTTGATCTAAGTTGATTTTAATTTCCTGCAATTTACATTTCCTGTTATCAACCTCTAGTTCCTTGATCTAAGTTGATTTTAATTTCCAGCAATTTACATTTCCTGTTATCAACCTCTGGTTCCTTGATCTAAGTTGATTTTGATTTCCTATAATTTAAATTTCCTGTTATCAACCCCTGGTTCCTTGATCCAAATTGATTTTAATTTTCTAGTATCTTAAACTTCTGTTGCCGATCTCTAGGTCACTAACTTAGGTATACTTTAGTTGCCTAACTTCGAACATTTAATCGTCCAAAATATGGGTCTGAATCTTTACATAATCCCTACACGGGAAAATTTTTTCCCTTTAATAGAAATTATGTAAAGAGGGGCAGCTGTCGACACCATATTTTGGCCGATCCCCAGAATCAATAAACTTTGAAACCGATCCCCAGTACTAAATCTCCCTTCGACAGCCAATTACATTTCCGATCTCTCTTTGCTAGATAACCACATTTTCGATCTCTCCTCACAAGGAATTGAATCAATGCTAAGTCCTCATGTCAGTCAAAGCCTTACCGGTCTATTAAATCACTCACCGATCTCTCAAACCCATTGCCGAATCTCCTGACCAGTCAAGTATATTCCTGATCTCTTTTGATAAACGAAATTGAACAAACACTAGATCTTTGTTACCAGTTTTATTGCCGATCTCCCTTTCAAAAGTTTAGGAATAATCAAAGGTTCCGTTCCGGTTTAATGATGATCCCGATCTTAAATATTCAAGCCAAATTTCCAATTTTAATTAAGTCCCGTTTAGCGTTGGTTCCCTACCGATCTCATGCTCATTGTGTTTTCCGATCTCTCACACTTAGGTTAATAATCACTTTCAGTTATTTCAACATACTCAGACAATCAAGTGTTCAAATAATTTAGAAATTTTCCGATCACAACCATTCATCGAACAAAAGAGGCATTTCATTTCATTTCATTTCAAGAATTTGTACAAGTCATTCAGCTGGAGGATCACCCCCAGCCTGATCTACATTTTGTCCGTCTCCCCTCTCACCCTCAGCCTCCTCCTCGCTCTCCTCACCTTCATCCTGGGGAGCCAGGTTGGCCATCCAGGAGAAGTCCTCTTCAGGGTAACGCTTCTTGAGCTCAGCTAGGAGATCTCTGTGGGCATTCACATAAGCGCTGGCCACTCTAGTCACCATCTCTTCTTCTTTCGCCTTGAGCTCCTCAGCAAGGTGAGCGAGTTGAGCAACTTCATCGGCCCGGAGCGCCTGAACTTCTCCAAGAGCATGATCCCGCTCAGCCAGAATATGAGCTTGCTTGGCCAGCTTGTCCTCATAGTACTTTATTTGCCCCTCAAGTTGAGATATGTAGTCCCGAGCGGATGATAGTTGGGATCGGAGGGAAGCTGCTTCATGACCTATCCTCTCGACCTCTTTACCCAGGCGATGCGCCTTCTCCTGGATCATGTGCTGGTTCACCAAACACTCAACGTTCAGGCTAATAGATCTGGTCAAGATATCATCAAGGCTATCCGGAGACAGCCTATCCCGATCTTCTCGAAGACAGATAGAGGACGCCAGGACCTTAGCGAAACCAAGGTTCTCTCGAACCGTGTGATTTTTCTCCAGTGAATGGACCAAGACTTGGGCACCACGAGAAAGGGGCCTCACCTGTTGTTGGGAAGGACCCCCTTCCGCGCCCGGGACAACTGGAGGAGGTAGAGGCCGCTCTTCCCTGCGAGGAGGAGATCGGATCACTTCCACCTCAGGGATCGGCGGTCCCGAGGGTTGAGACGAGCCTTCTCGTATTTCCCCGGGCTCATGACGAGGTGTCTGCATCTCCTCGGCCCGCTTCATCTCCTGTACCTTCCGGGAGATCTCCCTCTTTTGCTTTCGGCTCTCCTTGGAGGCTTCGCCGCTTGCCATACCTGCACAAAGAAGAGGTCAGTGAGATCGCTAAGGTCCTGAGATCTGAGATGTAGAAAATACCGATGCCGAGGTCAGAGAGCTGAAGCCCGCGATCTTTGCCGGTGATCAACTCCATTGTCCAGTGGTGAAGTTCGGCAGTCACTGCATCCAAACAAGAGAACTTTTCTCTGGATGCCTGCTCCTTCAACTCCATCACCATTGCGCCCTCTTCCCTATTCAACACGAGACGCTTCGGAATTAAGGGGCCTTGGTGTAGCCAGCTACGAGGGAAACCCTCAAAACCGTTCGGAATTTTGCTCCTTAGAATGAAGAAGCGGTTCTTCCAGTTCTTCAGGGAGGATGGCAGATCGGTGAAAAGCCCGCAATGTGGCTTCGCCTGGAAGAACCAGTACTCGTCGTCCTTTCGGCGAGTTAATCTATGCAGTTCGGCGAATACCTTAGGAAAGGACGGAATCCCTTAGCTCGGCAGAGGCCTCGGAAGGCTACTAAGATCCGCCACGAGTTGGGTGAACTTGAGCTATGCACACTTGGTAAAATTTTAAGACTTCCTTAAAGAAGTCGTCAAGAGGGAACCGCAGCCCGGCTTTCAACTGTTCTTCGTATACTATAATCATGTCGTTATCTTCGAAGAAATGATCGGCCCGGTGATCGCCGTGACACCGGATAAGTTCATATAAATCAGGCTCAATGTTGTACTCCTGGCTGAACGACTGTAGATCGGTTTCTTGAAGGACCGATGGCAGCTCGTCCATGGGAAGATTCTCTCTCCCTGAAGAAGGCGCATGCCTTGATGATGTCGCTTGTCCCCGAGCTGGAACGGAGACACTAGGAGGTTCAGGTCGCGCGCTTGGCCCGACCACCTCTACTTCATCAGATGACCACGAGAACTGGATGGAAGGAGGGCTCGCCGCTCTCTGACCTTCGGCACCGCTCATTTTCAAAGGAAATAAAGAATTTAAACTAAAAGAAGGATCAAAACCCTTACCGGAGCTTGATCGGAGTCGGAAGAACTTGAGAAAACGAGAGAATTTTGAAGTTGTTCGCGAGAGACTGAGAATGGCATAAGGGAGTAACTGGCTAACCCCACCCCTATTTATACTCGTCCGAGCATTTAATGCTCACGATGTTCCAGGCAATGCATCGGTTAGCGGGACTCGCCAGCTGTTCTGACACGTCTCACGAATATTCCAGAATTCCATAAGGAGAGACCGGCTAGTTAGGGATCGGCTAATTAAGGCGAATGGTTGGAAGTACAGATCAGTTAAGGGATGTTCAGTTAGGAACCAAATCGGATAAACACACCAGAGATCGAAAAATAACCAATGCAAAAATAATAAAAATGATAATTAACAAAATAAAATTTTTATTTCCAAAAGATCGGATTACATCATTTGGGCGATCTCTAGGGATCGGATTACATCAAAAAGTTGGATTACATCATTTGGGCGATCTCTAGAGATCGGATTACATCAAAAGGCAAGTTACATTATTTGGCCGATCTCTGGAGACCGGCATCACTTCCTATCTAGCGAAGGCCCTTGTCAAAGCCTAGTCTCGCGGCTCAGTCAAAAGATGTGTCTGATCAGGAGACCGGCCGTTGGATAGATGTACAACTTAGATGGGTTGACTATGACTCTCATGAGGATGTAGAGTCATTTCTATCGTCATCGATCAGAACTGAGCTATAGTTGGGACGCCCAATATGGTGAGGAGCCAAATGAACATCAGTGGGCAATCCCCAAGGTTGAGGGGAATGTTAGCAGTCTTCTCGCCCGAAATTGGATCGCCAATTATATTGGCACAGTAATCCGAGATCGGTATGATCGATATTTTCGATCTTGATCGGAAAATTAGTCCAGTTCTCTCACTGTCATCAAATAAGGATATCATTACATCCCGATCACCAGGGTCGTAAATTTTCAGTCGGGGTACGAAGAAAATGGCCGAAAAAAGATCAAAAACAGTCACCGAGGCCATTAGATCACCGGAAAAGTTATAACAGAAGATGAAAGAAAGAAAGGTGGAGAGGATGGAATGAAATATGGAAAATATCCCAGTCGAAGCATATATATATATAAGGGAGGGTCTGAAGCATTTATTACTAGCGGAAAACGAAGCAAATGTCTTGGTAACCGATGCAATAAATGCTCTGACTGAATTGACCCGGGTAGAGGAGAACGCCCTGGAAGGAGAGAGATCGGGAAAGGCATTCGAAATGAGAGAACTGGAATAAGGTCGGAAGGGATAGGAGATCGGAATACAAAGAGAATAAGACAACTTCTAATAACCGTCGTCAGAATCAGAGTCGAGGTAGTTAAAGCGTCGCAGACGAAATCCTCACCGCACGCCTCAGAATCGCCCACATTGCTGACAGGCGCCAGAGTATGTCATGACAGTCCTGTACATCCCAATCTCCACCATTGATCTCACTTGTAAGGACGAACCCGGAGCCCTTGGATCAAAGGGGAAGACAACAAGACCAGCGCCTTTCACTCCTAGCCCTCAGATCGCCCCGGACAAGAGGATTTGGGACCATCAGATTGAAAGAAGAAAAGGACAAATATTCTGAAGAGTGGTCTCAGCCGTTCATTTTGATTCTCTTTAATTCTTGAGCCTCGGATCATGTCCTTTGAAATCTTGACCCTCCATCTCCCTCAAGATAGATCCTGACCCTTCAGGGGAAGCACCCGGTCCCTATAAATACCTGCATGAAAAACTGTTCAAGGGGGGGGGACGGAAAAAAGAAATGAGGTAGTTACTATAGCGGAAGAACTCTAAAATTTAATTCAGATCGTTACTCTGCTTTCATAAGAAGAACTTTTGGAACCAGTTTTCTGAAGTGTTTTCTTAAAAGATTTTGAACACTGAAATTCTCCATTTTCAGCTCGTTCATTATCCCGTAGCGTTCACATTTTTCAGTTCCTTTTTATCTTTATTTTCACTTCCATCGTCCATGCTCAATCTCATTTAAACTCGGGTACAATTCTAACTCGATTGCATTTAGTGAAGCACTCTTTGTTCCAAGGCGAACCTTAATCTCTCGGCTATCAACTTGCAATCTTATTACGTTTTGTGATTCTGTAGTTAGTTCACTAGATTTGACTCCTTACAGGTCAGTGTTCATATTGCCATTTTATTAAGTTTAGTTCTTGTTTTACGTATTTCCTTTCTTCTTTCTTTATGCATGTTATTTTCTTTAAGTTCATATCACGCTAGAAAAATACAAAAAAAGGTTGTGCTCTAGTTTATTTCTGTGTCGGCCAATCCATACCTTTGTTAATCTTTACTATTTCTGAACGCAAGTCATCTAGTTCTGTGTAATGTATAAGTGGTTGGATGAAATGTAGGTAACGGCAACTTAAGAGTCCCTTTGAAATAATGAAAGGTCTAAATAATAAGCCAGGAAAATGGTGAAGCCGAGTCACTAGAATAACTCAATAGGTCATTAGGCAAGAGGTCATAAGACAGAGTAAAATCAAACCATGGATAACTAAATGGAATAGATCGGCTATCGAAAAATGCTGGTGAGGTGACCATATAGGAAGGTCGGAGGATTCAGTTTAGTATCCCCTGCCCAGTCCTAAGGTACCAATAAGCTAAAGAAGTCTTGCTCAGACCCCCTGACACCTTTGAACGTCAGAACCCTTAGCCTTAGGTCCTCTCGATAGGTAAAATTTAGAGGGATCGGAAAAATCCTTATCCGACTACCGTTTAAATAAAAGAGGTTGGAGGAGAGTTCTTATCCGATCCTCAAGCTAAAATTTTAATAAATATTAAAAGAGGTCGGAGGAGAGTTCTTATCCGATCCTCAAGCTAAAATTTTAATAAATATTAAAAGAGGTCGGAGGAGAGTTCTTATCCGATCCTCAAGCTAAAATTTTAATAAATATTAAAAGAGGTCGGAGGAGAGTTCTTATCCGATCCTCAAGCTAAAATTTTAATAAATATTAAAAGAGGTCGGAGGAGAGTTCTTATCCGGTCCTCTAGCTTAAAAATTTTTAATAAATATATAAAAGAGATCGGAGGAGAGTTCTTATCCGATTCTCAATCCAAAATTTTAAGAGATCGGAGGAGAGTTCTTATCCGACTCTCAATCCAAAATTTTTAAAGGTGATCGGAGGAGAGTTCCTATCCGATTCTCAAATTGAATTTTAACCAAATAGCCAATTCAAACAAAGTTAACATACAACAGTAACTCACTAAGGTTGTCTCATTTACTTATGTATCTGGGTGATCCGAATTTAGTGAAAAATTAAATATTCCTTTTTGTTAAAAGGATTAACATTTCCATTCAAGCCCTCCTAACTAATTTATAAAAAATGCAAAGTTAAATCTACTTACCCTTATTAAGGGACGAGGTGGGGTGCCTAACACCTTCCCCACCCGTTTACGGACCCCGAACTTAGAATCTCTGTTTTGAAGTAGTTTTATTTATCTTCACAAATGGTTTTCTTTAGTTTCCCTCAAAACTAAAGTGGCGACTCCTCACTCTTTCCCACTTCAGTGAGGGTTCGTTCAGGCGACCGCAAAATACCTTGCGACAATTGTAAGAGAGATTGTCATGGAACGATTAGTATTAATACAACGTGCAAGTTAAATACTAATGAGCCATTTATATTAGCAAGTCAAGCAATTCAAGCTTTTTAAGTAAGAAGAATGAAAGATCCTACTTGGAGTTTTGTAATTGAAACAAACCAAGAAATCTTTTTGACGTGCTAGAGGAAGATGAACCATGCCAAGAATTAGAGGCTCGAGTGCATGACACCCACACTATGGATGATGGAAATGATGAGATAAATTGGGGTAGACATGGAGTTAAGGATATGATTTTATGATTAACCATGTGACAATTATTTATTTATTTTAATTTTTTAATAAAATTGGTTTAATCAACATGTTTTTATTTTTCATAATTTATGCTTTAAATTTTATGGATGTATTTGTTACATAAAGTATTGCCAATTTATATTTAATTATATAGTAGGTGCAAATGGCAAAAAGAAATAGGAATCAAGATTACTCACAGTAAGATGCTAGGTCGTCTCAATCAAGATTTTGTCTCATAGATGATGACTCTCAACAAAAAGCTAATCAGATAAATCCTATTCATTCATTAGGTGTACCAGCAATGCAGTCTGAGCCTTCAGCTTAAGTCAATAGTCAAGGTAATATTTATTAAATGATTGATTTTTTTTAATTAATATATGGCAAATATGTAACTATCTTTTTTATTATTATTTATTAATCTCATGTAGAGCTTCTGCTGTTGAAAAGAAAAAAGGTCGAGGAAAGGGTAAAGGAGTAAAGCCAGGACATGATACTCCTTTAGAAATTTATGATAAAAGGTAAAAACATTAAAAAAAATTGTTATTGTTCATTTATTTTGATTTAGCTTGTTGAGTAAAATTATATGATTTTTTTTATTCTTGTCGGTTCATTAAGCCTGAAGCAATTCATGAGATTAGTAATCTTTTTCATCAGCACGTCCATGGGGATTGGATAAATTTTACTAAATATCGAAAAATAGAATTGGGTACTTTATTTGCTCGATTAAAGAATCTAAATTCACATAAACATGTTTTGAGGAAGAGTTAAAAGAAGTATTTACCTTGTATGTGAAGAATCGCTATTCAGATTGAATGTCTAAACTGAGGAAAAAGGTGTTTGACAAACATGAAACCGTTAAGGAGCACTGCAAACATCCTCCAGAAAATAAAACTCCTAGAATTTGGGAGAAAATAGTGAAGAAATGGAGTCAAATAAAGTGGCAGATGAATTAACTTTATCTTTTAAATTTTGTTTCCATTTTAATTTCTTATTTTAAAGTTTATTTGCACTTTTTTCTTGTTAGTATGCAAATTAATACCATTTGTGCATTGAGTTATATAGTCTTAAAGTGAAAGGAATAAAGTTAATCGAGCTCAATTTGAGTTAGTTGCTACTAATACAAGACTAAAGTGGTATGATTGTTTCATATCAATATGTTTTTTATGAGTTTATTAATTCATTTATTATGTATGATATGTTTTCATATGTGTAGATTAAAAAAAAAAACTAGTAAGGAACCTAGTCCTATTAAACAATGGACAAAATTCCATATGAAAAAGAATAGGGATTGGTCTACTGAAAAAGCAAATACCTTTCACGTACGATATAATTATGTTATCTATTTTATTTTAAGCTCTTTTAATTAAATATTATTTTATAATATTAATTTTATTCAATTTTAGGATCAAATAGAGTAAAAAAGAGCAACTACAGTAATTGATGGTGCATCAGTAAATGAATGGGAGATATATCGTGATGCAACGGGAGAACCCGCCATGGTCATGTAATTGTCATGGGCATAGGTGTGAAGCCTAAGGATGTGTATGGCTCTTCCTTAAAACATGGTTATAGCAAGAGTTATTAAGAAGATCGCAGAAAAGAAAATGAAGAATGGCAAAAGCATTTAGAAAACATGAAAGAACAGCATTAAAAAATTGAAGAATGATATACCTTCCATGGTAGAGAGTTTACTGCAATCACTTGGGTACTCACTATCACTTGGCCAAACAACTGTTCATTTATGTGTTAAGTGTTTTAATTGAATTGTTAGTTTATTGAAGTTAAGTAGGTATTCTCTAAATTTGTTGGTTTTATGTTAATTTCATTGTCTCAATATTCATTTTCTTTTTGGGATTTAAAGTGGAAAAATGCATAGTGTGGTTTCAAGTTGTGGATTAATTTTAGTGGATTTTTTTAGGTTTAAAATGGCTGTTGTTGTATGTTTCAATTTATGCTTTGTGTTAAAAGTTGAATTTTATTCTTATATTTCTTCTCTATATTCTTATAAGGAATAATGTATTGTGTGGAATTGACTGTTTAGGCTTTTGGGTTTAATTTGATTAATTATGTTATCATTAGCTTTCATGGTTTCTATTTTAATTAGATCGTTTAATGACCATTTTTTTTCGTCTTTGCTAATACTATAAAACACATATATATATATATATATATATATATATATATATATATATATATATATATATATATATATATATATATATATTCTTTGTCTTTTGTAGGAGAATAATGAAAGTGAAATTAGAGAGCACAATGGAGACTATTTAGATACAACTTCAAATGACAATCAGTATTTCTTGTTTTTCATTTTGAGTTTTATAACACTAGCTAATCTTTTTAGCGCGATTCTGCAAGAAGAAACATTATTAGATGTTTTGAGTTATTACATATTTTATAGATATTCTTTATTTTACATTTTTATTATTAAATTTTAAAGTTTTATAAGTTCAAAATTTGTTTTCTTGAATGTATCCTCTGTTTAAGGGAAACCATCTAATTTAAATGGAAAAAAGTTAAGAACAAATAATTAATATCAATAATTCAACAATAATATATAATGACAAAAAACTCCCATGCAATTTATTATAATAAATTGTATATCAATATAACTTTTGTCACAAAAACCTTAAACATTTAAAATTATTAGCCACAATAATTTACCATATTGTGACCAATAAAAAGTGTTGGAAAATGATGATACCCAAATATTAGCTATCAAATTATTCTTGAAGTGATAAGACAAGTTTTGCGCTAAAGAAATTTTTCTCATTTATTTACTTACTAGTGACAATCTTCGTGTTATTAGCAATAGACAAAATCTCATTATAAAAATATATTTTGTTCTTTAATTACAATTAATGACAATTGTTGCCTAATCAAAATTTCCTCTCTTACTTAATGGCAATAATTGTGGTTAGTGACAATCATCCATTTATCATTAAATATATTTTTAACATTCACTTACTTATTAGTGATAAATTTTATGTTAAGAACGACAAATATAAACACAACGCAGCAGTAAGCTTTGTCGTTAATTATTTTTAGCGACAACATTTATCTTGTCTTTAAAATATTTCCTTGCTTACATTTTACTAGCGACAAATATTATTTTTTTAGCGATAAAACACTACTCATCGCAACTTAAAGATTTTGTCGTCAATTATCATTAATGACGACCAACTATTCATTGCTTATAGTCACTTTATCGTCTCTTCTCGTTGCATTTAGTTTATTACCAACGATAATAAAAATCATTTTATCACTAATGAAAAGTTCTCACAAACACATCATTTGGAACGACTTCATCACAAAAAAAATATTAGTGAGGGAGTGTTTGCGACAAGCAGTGGCAAACCAATATCCATTGCTAAAACAATTAGCGACAACATCCAATTAGTAGTGACAAAAGTAAGCCGTAAGAAATAAACATATTTTTTGTAGTGTCGATATAATACTATAAATAGATTGGGATTCTAAATACAACAATGGATTTAAAATAACGAACTACAATGTGAAAGGGCTTAAAGATCTATTGCAATTAAAATGAAATAGAATAATGTTTTTAGGGCATTTGGTAAGAATGCAAAATCGAAAGCCGAAGGATGACTTTGGCCGCCGATCAATAAAGGAAGTCATAAGATAAGGTCTACTAGCTTTAGCCCTCGAATAACTAATTTTTTATCATTCTTCCCATAATTAAGATTCAATAAAATGTTCAACTAAACTATGATTCATACATAATAAATATATGTTCTTCTTCTAGGTTAAATCATAGAAATTAAAGGAGAAGAAAAGTCAAAGGAGTATCCTACTTGAAGTAAGTATCACAAAGGAGGTTCCTAATGGGAAAGAAAAGGAAAAAGAAAAAGGAATTGCTTGCATGCAAGATGGACTCATAGACTTCCTGAGGAGGATGGGTGTACTCTAAGACGATGGCATAGGATCTATACACCTTTAAAGAAAAGGGGATGTCAAGTAAGAAAATTATGTACCTTTGAAATCTATATATCAGGGGTTATAGGATCCACCTTAGGTAAGTCAAGACATCTATGCCCCTAGTATCCATTATGTGTGATATTAAGAAGAAGTCCTAATGAGCTCCTTTAATAGGCCAAGCACTTTGGATGTATGATAGATCATGGGATGAGGAACCTTTAATGATATAGCTACCTTATTGTGATTTATTTGTGTTTTGAAACCATTCATGAGAATGATGCATTCATGTGATTGAAATGTATTTTATTAATATATTTTATTTCCCTTGTAATATCCACTCACTGGGTTATATACTCATCCCTTTCTTTTATTTACCCCTTTTAAGGACATAAGTAAGGCAACAATTAGTAGATTTTGAATAATTATACTCTAAAGTTTGATAAAATCAAGTTTACACATTTTGTTTCATTTTGTAGAGTTATTTTGAAATATATATAATTTTAGTTATTTTGGCACCATGCTTGCCATTTTATATTGCAATAAAATCTTATTAGACATTTACAAGTTTATGAAAGAGTACATTATTTTCTAAGTAACTATAAAAGGCAAGAAAAGAAAAATACCTTTTACATATATTCCAATTTTAAAGAAATAATGTAAATGAATGTGGTGAAAAACTTTGCTTAGGCCCTATGAAATAAACACCACAAATGAAAGTGAAATCTGTTTGTAAATCGAGGAGATAACATATGAAGTGATATTTTATGAATGACCTATTAATCAGCTCATATAATTATAGAATTGTTTTATAAATTTTAAAGAAAAGTTAGGCTAGCTATGGATTATGATGGGCTTATGTCTTACAGTGTTCTAGCGCTAGTAGCAGTCCAAATTTGAGTTGTTACAAAAACTATTTTAAGAAAATAATTTTTTAACTAGTTATGATTATAATATACATTGTGAAATATTTTTATGTTTTTTTTTAAATGGAATTAGGCAAAACCACAACTAAATGAAATTAGCAAATTTTAATATGATCTTAGTTTCCTCTATTTCTTGAACTGGAAACGCTAGTTCCTAAACCGTGTAAGCCTAAATTGTGTGGATAAAGAGATATATAGAGAAGAATAGATTATGCAAATTAAAATATATATATATATATATATATATATATATATATATTATATATATATATATATATATTGAAATTCACGTTTTATTTTTCTAATTTAATAGTTTTTTTGTTTTAAAAATACTTTTGAGGATAAAAAAAGGAAAGAACAATGTATCCAACCAAATGGGTTTTATGTTTAGGACATATAAATTCATAATTGTATTTTATGGTTTAGCTTTTTATCACTTTAGATATATTAGCTTAATTTTCATAAAAATGGTACTATTAGCAATTCTTTATTATATTTTCCTTATTGACATCATAAGCTTAATTCATTGAGATAATATTTCAAAAAAAAAAAATTAACACATTAACATGCCATTAACAATTTCTTAGAACAAAAATATAATAATAGCTTAGGATATCATTTTAATAATTTTTTTGTAAAATTAGTAATTAGTAGGTTGTATATATTTCTTTTATAAAATCAATTTTAAAATAAGGTGATAGTGCAATGGGGAAGCAATTGCAAGTCTGATTATACAATTACATAAGATGCAAAAGAACTTTTAGGGTTTCTTGGATATTATAGCTTGAAGTAGCTTTTTTTGTTTTTAAGTTTTTAACCTATTATTATTATTATTATTATTATTATTATTATTATTATTATTATTTTGAATTCAATGTAAATCTAATGTGCTGGAGTAATAAATGTAGGCTACACAATGAGAGATATCTCTTTTCCTTTCTTATCATATAGGTAATAAATCTCAGAATAGGTTGATGGAGAGACTCAAACTTGATATATTTATCACTCTATAAATCTTAAAGGTGAAAGAAAATGTCACACCTTACCCCTACGTAAGGCATAACATGATCCCGTATTATACCTAATGAATTATCGAACTTCGCCTACCAATAACTCATTAAATATACTACAAGGGATTTTAAACAAATTTCTATTCATTTTAAAGTGAAAGGTAATGTTGAATAATCGATAAAAAAAACCTTTAATTAGAGGTTATGTCACAAATTCAAATTTTGATTTATCTGGAATTTTGAAAATTTTACAAAAATTTCGGCAGAGTGCCGGCTAGAAATATAAAAAACAGTTCTTCAAAACCTGTTAAAAACACTTTCAATATGCATATAAATACCCACAATTCTATTTAAGGTCAACACAATCCAACACATTTTCAAACAATCTCAATCTCATTTAATTTAGTGCAATTCAAATATTAAATTTGCAATTCCAAAAGGAGAGAACAAAATATTATTATTACAATTTTGATTGTACAACTGCTCATCTAGTTCAATAGATACATATGAATAAAAATTTACATCAAAAGAAATTTACAAGGGCATAAAGTGTTATACCCACACAAAACCCAAAAATAGATTTTTGTCCTGCAACTTTAGTAGCTCACTGTACTGCTTTATCCTTCTCCCTATCTGCGACAGCAAGAAAAAGTCATCATTGAGTAATTTTACTTAGTAGTGCACAATAATAATTTCTAAAGCCATCAAAAATATAATCATTCATTGATAATAAGAAGTTAAAATTTTCACAATCACAGTTCACAAAATTGTTGTCAAGATTTTTAATAACAATTTATTAAAATAAATTATAAACCATGGTGTTGCCAATAAATACACAACTTAGGTCATGACACAAAATTTCAAGATTAATGCCGTGTTATACACTACGACAAAGCAATCTACAACCTCACTAACCGAAATTAATGAGGCAGGTGGCTAGCTAGCTATATGAGTACTCATCTAATCTCAACCCCAAACTGGCAAGCCAGAGAGGAAAGAATAAATTCAATCTCAACTCCATAAATGGAGGAAGAACACAATGGAACTGTCATGCCAAGTGTGATTTCCAAATCACATTCAAATCACATAATTCAAATATTTCATATCAACTACAAATCATAATTCATTTTAAAATTCTCATTTAGGGCAACACACTATTTTTCAATTAAAATTCTGAAAGCCAAAATAATCACAATTTATTCATAACATTTATTCAAATGGATTTTCAAGTAGAAAACAAAGAATTAAAATTATTGTGCACAAACCTCTTATGTTTGCATTGACTTAGTTCCCTTTTTCTCCTTCATTGGAGGGCTCCTTTTCAACTGAAACACATAATTTGAAAGTGTTTTAATACCCATTCAAACCATTTCTAATACTAAATCCAACAATTGAATTGTTGCCCACTTAATTTTACTCATAATTTCTCCTAAGGGTTGAGTTCTTTACATTTGGTGTATTTGTGGTTACTATTCACTTGACTATTCATGCAAAATGTTGACTTTTTCATAATTAACAGGTATACCATTTCTAAACACATGGTCATACCACTTTTTGGGTCACAAATTTATTGGCATTGGTTGCCAATTACAATTCAAAGCCTATTAGAATTAATCTCAAAATTTTAGATTTGGTCACCAATGTTTACTGTTCCATTGGACTAATCTACAGTGAACATTTAGCTAAACTTTCTCAATCAAAGATATTCCTTAATGTGTCTACTTTAATTCTCTTTTTGAATCACTCTATTTGGAGTTTTGTAACTCAAGTTATGGCATTTTTACCATAATTGACCGGATTAGTCATTTTCAGATTTTCTGGGTAAATTTTAGTTCTGGCATATTTGGTAATCTAATTTTGGTTAGTAATTTGAATAGGTTATGGTTAGAATTTGGGTTTTTTTCCTTCATGAAAGTTGTTCTACTATGTCTAAGCTTTCCAATGGTTTAAAAATCAGGTCATTTGGATCTCTCTACGCAAAGTTATGACCATTTGAACATATACTGTTCATTTGGGATTCAACCTAATTTTAGACCAACTTATGGTCAGTTTTTAGGCAAGGTTTCTTCATAAAAAATGTAGCATTATGATCCTAATTTCATCTCCAATTAGCCTCACACTAATTGGAGTAACACAATTCAACTTATGGCTTGTTAACCTAGCTGGACTCATTAGTCCAGAATTCAACACTTTAACCATCACCAATTCTTTCAATTCCATTTATCAAATTACAATTATACACACTCTAATTGACCAAAATTAAGCATCAAAACATCAATTGGTCAATAATTTTCAAAATCTCTAATTTCTCTCAATTTCCATAAACCCTAATTTGCCATCTTACTAATCCATGCAATTTCATGAATTTTCTCTTCACTAAACACATATACCACTTCATCTAAGTCCCAATTCACATCCAATTAAACTAAAACACATTAAAACCCTAATACACCACAGCTGGCCGAAATTCATCCCTCTCCAATCATGCATAATTTTTCAATTTTTCAAGCAATTCTTACTTAATTTTACATACTTTAAAAGATTGAAGAAGAAAAGTGACTTGGGAAAATCACTTATCTCTATGGAGCTTTTCTATCTTCTTAACTCTTCAATTTTCTCCTTTCTTTCTCCTTCAATCTTCAACCCAAAGTGAAATTTCAAGGATTAGTGTTAGGAATTATGGGAATAAGGAAAGAAAATTAGGGTTTTAATGAGCTTCAATTGCTCATCAATGGAGGATGTTGAGAGAGAAATGGAGAGAGAGGAACGGCTACTAGAGGAAGAAGAAAGAAATATTTTTCTTTTTCTTTAATTGGTCATCTTATGTTTATAATTATCATATAATTTTCAAAAATTTAAAATTATAAATTTTTATTGTGTCATTGATGATGTCATAAAGTATTTAATTTTGGATTTTTCTTTTTCCCTTTTTCCTTTCTTCCATATACCTCTTCACTTTTAATCTATTTTTCATAATTTTAATTTTCTATATTTTAATAGACATTTAGGCCAAGAGTCACCTCTAAGGGTGAATTGACCATATTACCCCTTATCGATCTAATCAATTTTTCTAGTAACACTAAGTTACTTCTTGAACTCTGATTCAATTATTTGAGCTTGTTCTCTATTCTTTTCTATGGTTTTCACATTACCATTAGCTTCACAATTATCCTTAGGCCTAAGGTGTCACAGGGTCCCATATGAAATTAGGGTAGCAACTGAGCTTGCAGTCACTTCCCGGTTCGGTCACCTATTGCCGGGACCTTGGCTCATTTAACTGATTATGCTTTGTTTTTCTTATTTCTATTTCACCCTCATATAATTTCTATTAATTTTTATTTATGACTTTTCTAGATGGCAAAAATATAGTTCTAAATATCCTAACTGTCCAGACGGACACTGGTCACCTGAACAGTAAAATGTATGACTACTTAGCATGGGAGTGTTACAAAAGATCTAACAAGCCACCCCTAATTGATAGTATTGTTTTTTAATTTATGTTAAGTTTTAGTCTACAACTAAATTTTATTTTCAATTATATTTTCTAATTCTATAATTGAATTTCATTTTCAGTTTTAGTTTCATTCATGTGTTCTAATTTTATATTTATTTTCTGCTTATAATGCTTTATTTTGAATTTCATATATAATTCCAATTTTAGAAAATTTTTTAATCAATGATGGAAGACTCAATTGAATTCTAAATTCCAAAATTACAACCTAAAATTGAAATCTTGAACTATAGTTTCAAATTTTGTTATGTTTAATTTGGAGATTATTATAAATGATTTCTTTTTGGCATTTTACAAAATAAAATCAATTGTTAAAGAAGATAATTCTTTTATTAAGAGAAATTATGTCAATACAAATTAAACGTAAATTTTCAAAAGAAATTACTTATAAATAATTATTTGATGCTTGTTCATATACATGTCAAAAACACTTAAAACCATTTCAAAAATACTTAAAACTATCAAAAGTAAATCTTAGGGTAAATATCACGCAAAATCACTCAACTTTATGAGTGTCTTAGAAAAGTTAATGAATTTTAATTTCATTTATAAAACTCTTTGAACTTCAATTTGATTTCATAAAAATCATTGTAATCGAAAATTAAAGGTTTTCAAGTTAACCTATTGATTTGTCAACTATTTATAAATAAAATTATCTTATTTTATTAATTTATTAAAAAAAAGAAAATAGGATGCATAAAACAAATTCAGTTACCCTCCCCCCGGGCCATCAAACCCCTCCCTTTTCTTCGTTTCTTTTCCACCAGCAACTACTAGCTAGGTAATTTTATTTATAAAATAGTTGACAGGTCAGTAGATTAATATGAAAATCTTTAATTTTTAGTTACAGTGACTTTTATAATATTAAATTGAAGTTTAGTGACTTTTATAAAAATACTCATAAAGTTGAGTGACCATGCATGATAATTACCCATAAATCTCAATATTCATCTAAGTTAATGTGTATTGGATTGTGAGAATCTAATAATATTTTTATATAGCTTATAAAAGATATAAAGATAGACTATTATTTTCAATCTGTTATAAATGAATTTTCGTAGTAATATGATTGGATGAATTATTTTGAGAATTCTATGTATTGCTATTATTTGCTAATTGGCTAATAAAATATGACAATTATATTAGTTAATCCTTAAGATTCTATTTAGTCTATAAAATGGTCCATTTGTCTATTTTTCTTATATTTAGCCATTAGTCATGGATGAAAAGACTAAAATGCTTTCATTATCAATATACTCAACTTTCCTTATCCTTAGGGGCGGAAGCCTAAGTGAATTGGGCCCCCAAACTCAAGTCATATTTATGTTTTAACGTTTATGAAAGGTGTGGCCTACAAACATTAAATTTTATATTATGTTAAAATTTGTTTACTTTTTGTTATTGTCACATTTGTAGCATTCCTAAATACGATAGGTTTAAGATTCCTAAACAATTTAGAATACTGAATACAACCTTTATAAATAAAAGAATAAGCCTTCTATCATCTTCGAAATTGATTATCTTTTGCTAGTCCATGCCATACATAGGTCTTCTCTTGACTTATCTTATTTTGGTCAAATAGTTGTTGCTATCAAAGCTCTTATACATGAGCTTGTTGATATTAAGTTTCATTTTGTTCATAGATCAGCGAATCGAGTTGCTCATAGTCTTGCAATGGCATCTCATTCTTTGTATATTCCTCAAGAGTAGATTTTATCCCCTCCCTCTTGGTTAACTTCTGTACTTGACGAATTTGCAGTAATATTTAAATGCTGATGGATTATTAAAAAAAATAAATAAATAAAAGAACAAGCACAGAAAACAAATGCCATACAGATTAAAGTTGAGAATTTGTGTGAAAGGTCTCCTCGACTAGGTAAAACTAACATTTATTGTTTTCTTTTTTTATTTTTAATTTATATGTTTATAATTATTTATTTACTTCATTTTTTTTTATTTATTTAATAGATAAAAGTTCTTGATTCAAGAACATAAATTTGAATTGATAATTATTTTCACAATTATAAAATTCAAAATCATTCATAATCAAGTAAGTATTTATTAAATTTCCATTGCTTTTTAGATTTTTATTTATTTATAATTGCATTGTTTACTTTGTTTTTTTATTGAAAATATTTTATTTTATAAATCATATTTAAATTTTTATTTTATATATTAGTAGTATATATACAAAGTGAGCATAATTTCTTTTATCAATAAAAAATTTATTTGACTTGATTCTCTTTAGAATTATGATCAAATAAAAAAGTTTGGATTGTTTATTCAAAAGGAAAGATATTCAAGAATCAGAAAATAAAGCAACTATAGATGATTAAGCAAAATCAATAACTTCTAAAAAGCATCCTTCCAAATTTCTAAGAGCTGAGCATGAAGAATTTCCTCCTCAATTTTAATAATCAGGCTCCAACCATTAGAGGAATTGTCCGCTTTGGCCATAAGCCTCATAGTTTTGTCCCATAGGTGGAATGGAGAACTTCCCAGGAGGTCATCCATCCTACGATTTCTCTCAAGCGAGCACGCTTAACCCTAGAGTTCTTCCAACTCTCCAGGCCATTCCACCAAAAGGCGCCTCTAGTGATTAGTTCCCCATTTTATATATCATTACTTTTTGAACCCAAGACTATCTTTGTGCTTTGCCGATGTGGGATTTGCCTAAAGGACCTTTCTCCCCCCCTTTTAGGACTCAACGTCCTCGCTAAGGTTTTCCCCACCATCGCTCAAGAGGACACGCGAGCGACTTTGATACCAATTGCAACGATCGGGCTCTAACCATTAGAGGAATTGTCCGCTTTGGCCATAAGCCTCACGGTTTTGTCCCATAGGTGGAATGGAGAACTTCCCAGGAGGTTACCCAGCCTAGGATTTCTCTCAAGCGAGCATGCTTAACCCTGTAGTTCTTCCAACTATCTAGGCCATTCCACCAAAAGGCGCCTCTAGTGATTAGTTCCTTATTTTATATATCATTACTTTTTGTGTAACACCCCTAAGTTCGGTAGTGCGTTAACATTGCGGTGACGATCTTTATGCAGGATACTAGGATGCTTAGAACCACACTTCAATGTGAGTGAGGAGACATAAAATAATGAAATACAAGAAAAGAAAATACAAGAAAAACAAAGGAAAAATAATAGCAAAGAAATGTAACCAAGTTAAGCGGCGAGAACCCTAGCGATGGTGATCTGATGGAAGTCACAGTGGACCGTTGACTAGCTCTGGATCATGGAACCACGAAAAATATTTTTAGGACTCCAATAAATATTTATTGAAGTATAAATATCATTAGAAATATCAAAGAAAAATTAAATAATTAGTACACAGAAAAGTGAGAAATCGAAAATCGGACAAAACCTTGTTACCAAAAATCGAATGCGACGAACAGGGCATTATGGTCATTTGACACCGAATTGTCTTTTGACCTAAATGTCCATTAAAAATAAATAATATTACACTTAGAAAATAAAATGAAAAATTAATTTGGGGGTACCTAATATAAATAGCCAAAAGTGGAGTAAAAATGTATAAATAAAACATTTAACTTATTATATGATTTAATAAGTGTAAGTGGACCACTAAAGGGATAAATTAAACATAAAATGGGCAGGTGTAGGTTCATTAAACAATCTGAAAATTCTTTTCTTCCAAGTTCTTCAACAATGCCGAATTGAGGAAAAGAAAATCCTCCATTGCCGTTGGCCTTCAAGCTTAATCTTCTCCTTTATTTCACTTCTAATCACCTAGGTAGCTTCACAAAAAATGGTCTACACATCACAAGGAAGATATTGATACCAAATTTGAGAAGTTTGGTGAAGGTTTAGCAAGTTACAATTAAAGGTAAGTTTGCATTTTTGAGAATTTCTTTGTTAAAGTTTATGTTCATGTTATGGGTGTTAGTTTGGTGAAGGAAAATTTTGAGTTTGAAGGGTTATTCTTGTTTTCATTTTGGACAGCCATGAGTCACGTTTTTGATGAGATATTTTTGCATATAATTGATAAGAAATGGTGTTGATCATGATGAATTAGTAACCTAGTGAATTATTTCATGTTTATATGGTGATTTATGCACTTGGATGGGAATTGGTAAATTGGATGGCACTTTGAGGTTGAAGAATGGTTTGCGGCAGCTTGGGGACACTTGAGTAATGGTATATATTGAAGGAAGTGTGGGCAGAATATTGACCTACAAGGTTGATGAGATGTATGTAGATTGATATTGTAAAGTGTATGTAAAATTTGTAATGGTTAGGTGTGTTTGTAATGGTAATTAGAAATTGTAATTATGAATGATATTTGGTGTGTTGAGGGTAATGGTAATCTGCCCAAAATAATGTTAATGTAAAGTAGATAATGCTTTTGGTAATGTACCAAAACAGATTGGTAGGGTATGGAAGTAAACTTTGCAAGTTAAATGTGTGTTTGAAGTGGGGTGTGAAAGGCATAGTGAGGGCAGTGTACATTTTAGCCTATAACCTTAAATGTGTAACCTCAATTGGTATGAGACCAATTTGAGGTAAAACTAGGCACAAAATGTGCCAACTTTCATTGAGAAACCATACCAAAATTCTGCTTGCAAGGTGACCTAAAAATGACCAATTCGGATTAGGTACACTTGAGACCTAAAAACTGACCATTTGGGCAGCAGTGAGTGTTTAGGCCACAACTCACTCAAACCAGGTCCAATTGACCTGAAATTTTGACCAAGAATAGTTAAGACCCATACCTACAAGTCTTATGAAGACACCAAAGCCCAGACATGACCATAAGCAAGTCAAACAACTTGCACAAGTTCGGGTCCAAAACTGGCCGAACCAGAATTGACCAATTTGACCTAAAATTGACCTAAAATGGTACCACTTGACCAGCAATAGTGTAATGACCATAACTTGGTCTACTTAACTCGGATTGACCTGGAATTTTGCACGCGTGCAATAAGACCTAGATCTACAAGTTTGTAGTTTTGAACGAGACCAAAAACCTAGGGAACTAGATCGTCGGTTAGGTCAAACCAGGTGTTCGAATCCAAAGAATTTGCATTAAAATGCACTAAACAAGGAAATGACTTTGGTAAAACGTACAAAACCTAAAACCCTATCGAATGTGACATATTAACGACACTAAAACCTAATTTACCTAAAATGCAATGAGGGTCGGTATATTAGGTGATTAAGTGAATAATTGAGTTGTGCATTATTTACCAAACACCATCGATAGAGACGATTTAATTTAATCTTTGAAACACTTCAAATTGTGTTTCTCGGTTAACAAGGACTCAAAGAAAAGGGAAGGAAACATCGAGTCCAGATCGAGACGATCATCGAGGTTTGTGCGCAACTAGTTTTTAATTGATTTTGTTTTGAATATTTCATATGATTAAATGACATTTTCTTATGTATTATGTTTAACAAGCATTAGATTTAATTCAATGATCATTGAAATTGTTATAGTATGTATGAATTTAGCTTTGTGAAATGGTATTTCCACAAGTATTAAGCATTGTTATGGATTGAATAAAGTATGTTTTGGAAAATTGTGATAGAACATGTTTTGAATTGTGATGGTAATTTTCATGGAAAAATGCAAATTTATGATTTGAATTATGATGAGCATAAAAAATTATTGGATATTGGAATTGAATTTGAATCGAATGATATTGTGATTTATGCTCACTAAAAAGATTGTGATATTGTTTTATATCTCACTATAGATGTTTGACTAGGTTATTACAGTCTCTCTCATTTGTTGAGAAGACAATGGAGTGAGTTGTGTTTTGATTACCATGGTACGTGCACAGCTTAGATTTTCCTCCGATTTGAGGTTAGATCTAAGTTTATTTTATCGTTATGGCCCTTGCGGAAGATTCATTATTGTGATGGTGCATGCACGATGATTCGACCTCCCGACCATAGGGAGTTAGAATCGATTCGACCTCCCGACCATAGGGAGTTAGAATCACATCGAATATGGCCCTTCGGATTAGTCTTGCATATTAGTGAGATAAAGATTGATTTTTGAGATACTGATGATTTTTGAGATCTGATGATTTTTGAGATCTGATGATTTTGAGATATATAATGATTTTTGAGATACGAATGGCTTTTGAATGGTAAGGAATGGTGATTTCAATTATGGTTTATGTATAATTGATTTTGTTGGAATTACTTAAATGGATAGTCATGATTTGATAAATTGAATTTTGTGCTCCAAGTCATTTATACAAATGATTTACATTATTGGCAATGAATATTTTGAGTTTTGGAATTTGATCGATTCGATTCTCAAATTATTTATCAGAAATTTGTCAATGTATATTGTACTATGTTTTAAATTATAGTTGTGCACCACTCGAGTTTACCACTCAATGATAGCTTTGCATCTTGTCGCAGTAAGAAGAGCATAGAGCGATGATTAAGTTGCTTTGAGGATACATTCAGATCGGCTCGGGTATATCATAGATATACCCATGTACATAGTTTTGATGTAAGCATGTAATAATATGTATGTAAATTATTTGGCATTGTATAAAAACTCTTGTAAAACATTTTGGTATGTAATTAAATGTAAATTATTGTAAATGTAAATTTGAGATTTCATTTACTTGAATAGTTTTGTATTATATTTCCTTTATCTCAGTCTTCGAAAAATCACTATGGATTTAAGTTGAGAAATATGTTGTGTTAAAAAATATGTTGGAGTTGAGATTTGCAAATACATATTGAAGTGCTTTTTGAGTTTTCAAGAACTGTTTTGTCCAAAATATAGATGGCACTCTGCCAAAATTTTTACAGAAATTCTAAATAAACCAAATGAGTTAGTTGTTTCACTTCAGTTCATCAAAGTCTTTAACACCTGTAAATAGTGCTCACCACTGTAAAAGAAGTAAGAAAAGTTTTTTAAAATCACTTGTAGTGTACTTAATGGGTTATCAGTAGACGGAGTTGGTAATTCATTAGGTATACTACGGGATCATGTTATGCCTTACAGAGGGGTAGGGTGTGACATTTTGAACCCAAGACCATCTCCATGCTTTGCTGATGTGAGATTTGCCTAAGGGATAAGGAATTCTACTCCCTGAATAACCAACACAAGGAGATTTCCCTCCATTAGTCCATATTTATGATGTAATACACTATATGTATCAATAATGACAATTGAGCAGTTATACTTATCAAAAATTTTCAAATATGCAATTTCAAAACTTGTATGAAAACCAAAGCTCTGATACCACTAAAACATGTCACACTTTATCCCTTGTAAGGCACGACATGTTCCCGTAACATACCTAATAAATTACCAAACTGCACCTACCGATAACCCATTAGTTATGCTACAAGGGATTTTAAACAAATCGTAACTTTTTATCTTATCAATTCTTTTGTGAAAAACTGTATGGAAATCATTAAAATTCAATGTAAACATTCATTGGAAATAATGATAGACTAAATATTGCAAATGTTGCATTTTCATAAGTCTCAAAATAAAATACAAATAGTTACAAACTCAAAATACTTTAGTAATGCAATGCTTTTTAATACAAACTGCTCAATCTCCATACATCCATACATATAGGTACAAAATACATCTAAAGGAATCACAAGGGTATACCTAACGTAAATACCCACAATCAATACCAAAATGCTGCTTCCAAGTCTCTCACTCGGCAGCCTTCTCCTTTCCCTTACCTGCGACAGGATAAAGAAGCTATTGCTAAGTATATCACTCAGTGGTGCACAACTAAAAACTTTATAACTTAAGGTAAAACATAATTTGTCAAAGCATAATAAATCACATTTTTCTTAAGCATGAAAACTTTATTTCAAATGAGAAATCACACTTCATAAATCACAACTCACAAAGTATTAGTGTTGCCAACATCAACACACAGTTTAGGCCATGATACAAAATTTCACGATCAGTGCCGTGCTGTACACCACAACAAAGCAATCTCAACCTCACTAACCGTTATTGATGAGGGAAGGGCTAGCTAGCTAATGAGTACTCATGTAGTCTTACCCCACTAACCATTATTAATAGGAGACATAATCAATATCCATTATCAACCCCAAGTAGCCATTACTACTGGGGAGTTCCGAAAGGGACTGTCATGCTAACTGTGGTTTCAAAACAGTTTCCAAAAATTTTTCACTCAACAATCACATTTATACACCAATAAACACATTTAAATTCATCATAATATCCATATAAAGTTGGCAACACTCAAATTTCTTAAATGCAAGAGAAAAACTATATTTCAGTCAAAGTAAACTTATTCAAAGAAAACTCATTCAAATAAACACATTCCAAACAATTTACAAGTTTAACGAAGAAAAGGTTAGTTGTGCACAAACCTTCAATAATTCTCCTTCCTTGTTACCTACTTCTCTTTGTCCGTTCCAACTTCTTTTTCTACTGAAAATACAAAAATAGAATACCTCAATACTAATCTAAATTGCTGCCAAGAACTCATTACATGAATGTCTAATGTATCCTAAGTTAGCTTTGCAAATTTTAGAGAGTTTTGGTTTTTTTGACAGCTTGGTGCCCCAATTTTTACCTAGTTTTGATCATAATTTGATGATGTATTCTTCATGAAAATTGTTCATCTGGATCTTAACTTTATTTTCCTTTTTGAATCGCCTAATTTGGAGCTATGTAGCTCAAGTTATGATGAAAACACGATTACTGTTTGTGTTACTATTCACCCTGTAGTTTTAGTTCTGGCAGATTTAACAATCCAAATTTGTTCAGCAATTTGATCAAGTTAAGTCCATAATTTGATCTAATGTTCTTCATAAGAAATGTTCTACTGTGTCTTAGGTTTCTATCGGTTCAAGAATCACCTAAATTGAAGTTTTCTAGAAAGAGTTATGACTATGCAAAATTTACTATTTATATGGTAAATTTACAGATTTCCAGATTTCTGCAGATTTAGTGATTCAAATTTGCTTAGCAATTTGATTGGGTTAAGTCCATAATTTGGCTTTAAGTCCTTCATATGAAATGTTCTACTATGTTTTAAGTTTCTATCGGTTTAAGAATTAGCTAAATCGGAGTTTTCTAGAGAGAGTTATGGCCATGCAAAGTTTATTGTTCATGTGCCTAATTCTGCAGGTTCCAGAATTTTGTCTCCAAGTTCAAGCTAAGTTTTAGGCGATTTCTGGGCAGTTTCTGGGTTGGGTCTCTTCAAAAAAATTCTAGCCCTATGTCTTAAGTTTCATTTCCAATTGGTTTCATACCAATTGGAGTTGTGTAACTCAATTTATGGATTATCAAACACACTGAACTCAGTGTGCAAAATTCTGCCCTAGGTTCAAATTTTCATTTCTTCAATTACTCCCACTAACCAACCTCAATTCACATTTAATTCACCCAAAATTACTATAATTTAGCATTGACATATCCATAGTACTCATAGCACAAAACCCACAATTTTCAAACATCAAAGTTTGTAATTTTCCTTAATCCTACCATTTCATTACTTCCATTCATCAACCTAATGTCAATTCAAACTAAGGAACCTCAAATGACCATAATTTAACACTACACACACCAATTTCACTCTTTAGCACCAAAGCTCCAATTTTTCCATGAACCCTAATCTCCCATAATTAAATTTATACACATTTCATGCAATTTCTTAAATTTTCCCTTACTTATTTTTACTTGAATTTTCTTTAATTTTTACCCCATAATTCAATTCATTAATTTCATTTAATTTAATTGATATTTTGATCAAAAGTCAACTCTTGAGGTGAATTAACTAAAATGCCTCTCATCGGGTCATAATCCTTCTTTTTATAATACCCGATGAGTCCTTAGATTTTTTGTTCACTTGAATTTTTATTGTGTCTATCTCAATTAATTTTTCATTTATTTTTGGTCCTCAAGGTATCTTTGAATAGTACTAGTCACAGACAAAAAATGGTACTATTCATAACTTGGAGGTTCAGGGTGTTACATCAATCTTCTAATATTGAATTTAAGAAGATTTCTTCAAAGGCTCCAATTACAAATGATAATAACGTTAATATTTCATCCTTAGAACATGATATAGGATTATGTCCTCCAATGTGGAAATTTCCTATTAATCAACATAATGAAATACGACAAGCTTACTAAAGAGCTGGTCCATATTAAATTCAATTGTCTAGTTATCCTATTTCTGGTTTAGCAAATCATCCTCATTGTTTTCAATCTTCTTGGTTCACTCTATTTTCTTCTTAGCTTGGATATTCTCCTATAAAAGATGCTACATATTGTCTTCCATGTTATCTTTTTAATGTATAACCAAGTGGGCAGCCTGGTTGGGATGTATTTATTGTTATTGGATTTAAAAGTTGGAAAAAGATTAATAATGGAAAAAAAAGTGTGCTTTTCTTAATCATATTGGTGCATTTCTGTGCTCATCATATAATAATGTTGTGAGATCTTGTGCAGACTTAATGAATCAATCTGGGCACATAGATAAAATATTTCATGCATAGTTCTTTTAGCAAATTCAAAATAATAGATTGCATGTTAAGACATCCATTGATGTGATTCGTTGGCTTGTCTTTCAAGGTTGCACTTTGCAACACCCCTATTTGTATAGCCAGGTATATTTCACTGTTCCGGTGACCGGTGTCGGTCCGGACAATTAAGGGGATTAGAACCATACTTAAGACAACTAGAGAAGTCATAAATACAAATAATTAGTAATTGCCAATTAGTTAAGTATAAATAAGAAAAACATAACATAAGAAGTTAAACGAGCCGAGAGTCACAGCGATGGGTGACCTTCTCGGGAACGACTGCGAAGTCGATTTGCACCTAAATTTCGAACTGTAAAATGTGACGTTGTGGTCCTTAGGACCCTTACGAACACAGTGGAAAAGAGAAAATCACGAAAAAGAACTATTAAGTCAGTCAAATAATTAGGTCAGGGAGTCAGAAAAAATATTGAATTATTTGCAAACTGGGATGAACCGGTAAGGGGCAATTTGGTCAATTGACCTCGAGAGCTGACTCCTGACCCAACTGTCAAATAAAATCGGAGAAAAGAAAATTTTGGAATCGAGAATTAAATTAAAGAATTAATAGAAAAATAAAAAAAAAGAGAGAAAATGAAAAAGTGAAGGAAGATGACATCATGCATGATGCCATAAATCCTATAATTAATAAATTAATTAAATTGAATTTTTGGTCTTTCATAAGACAAAAGAAAAGAACAAAAAAAAGGGGTAAAAGTCTTCTTCCTCATCCAAAGTGCCGCCCTCACTCTCCCTCATTTCTCCATTACTAAACCTCCATTAAAGCTTGCACTCAAGCTTGAAATTCTTCACTAAATCTTAATAGCTTCCATAAAAACCTCATTAGAGCTTGTGTTAGTCACTTGAGAAGAAGATTGAAAGAGGAAAGAAATACAAAAGATAGAGATTTGAAGGAATTGAAGTTCTAAGAAAGGTTAGTAAGCAAACTTGATAAATTTAGTTTGATTTCTACATTTTTAGCTTGATTAACTTGTAAATAAACTTAAAATGAAAAGAAAAATTTGTTGAGGGACCATGACTGAATTTCGGCCAGCATGTGTATGGGGGTTTTATTGCATGGTTTGATTGATTTGAATGGTAAATGAACCTTAAGTAGTTAAATGGTTATGATTAAAGACTTTGAATTAGCTAAATGCAACAATTAGTGTGAATTAGGGTTTTGGACATTAGGGTTTAGAGACAAAAATGTGAGAAACTTGTAAATGATGTCTTGGACCTAGTTTAAGGAAAGAAATGGTCAATTGTGACCTAATGAGGTGTGTTAGGAGTGTTTGAATCAAAAGCCAATTCGGATTGAGTCAAGTTACTTTTGAGGGACCAAAAATGAAAATTTACAAGTCCAATTGGTATGAGACCAATTGGGAATGAAAATAGACACTAAATGACACAATTTTCATTTAGGAAGCATGCCTAAAAAGTGACCAAAACCTAGTGAACAAATTGACCAAAGTTGAAAAATCATAGTTTGCCTCTGTACAACTGACCAAATGAATAGTCTGTTCATTTGGCTATAACTCGAGCTAGGCAGGTCTAAATGACCTAAAATTTTACCAGTGGTTAGGTGAGATATAGACCTAAAACTTTTATGAAGAATACTAACCCAAATTATGCCATTAACCCAATCAAATTACTGAGCAAAATTGGATCACTGAATCTGCAGGACTGCAGATTTACCATATAAACAGTAAAGTTTCAATGGCTATAACTCTCTCTAGAAAACTCCGATTTAAGTGATTCTTGAACCGATGGAAACCTAAGACATAGTAGAACATTTCATATGAAGAAAATTAGACCAAATTATGGACTTAACTAGATCAAATTACTGAACGAAATTGGATTAATAAATCTGCCATAACTAAAATTTGCAGCATGAACAGTAACCGTATTTTGGACATAACTTGAGCTACAAAACTCCAATTGGAGTGATTCAAAAAGGAAAATAAACTTAAGACAACGGGAAACATTTTCTATGAAGAAAGTTTTGACAAATTCCAACGGAAAGATGACTAATGGAATAGTGCAACTAGGGACACCAAAACTAAAAATTTGGCAATTTTGCCTAAATGACCTAAGTTTTGAGAAAATGACCAAAACCAACAAATTTAGTAACCAAAATGTGGTATGTGGGTGAAGTTGGAATTCCCATACCTATTAAGCCTTAGAAAGTCAACAATTTAACTTGAATAGTGTAATGAATAGTAACCCCGAAACACAAAATTTCAAGAACGTCGAGTTTAACACGTTAGAGCTAGGTAAAAGTGAAGTTAAATTTATTTTTGGATTTATGCGAAGTTATGGTACTGAAACACTGTGAAATTATGTGTTTCAGTTGAAAAGAATACCGGAAAAGAACCCGAGGAACCGAGTCAAGGCCAAGAGGCGAGTGAAATTATGTGTTTCAGTTGAAAAGAATACCAGGAAAGAACCCGAGGAACCGATTCAAGGCCAAGAGGCGACTCGCTTGAGGTTTGTGCACAACATCACTATGCTTTAAAATTCATTGATAAAGTGAATGAAATATGTATTCTACTTTTTCTTTGAATTGTTGAAAGTTTATTTGTGACATTATTTATGATGTTTTGATTTAAATTGTGAAAGTTGTTGTGTATATTTGAAATAACAATGTTTAGCAAATTGTTAAGATAAGTTTTGAAATCACAGTGTCATGACCATATATTTGAACACCTCACTAGCATGACTAGTGGGGGTAATTAGTTTCGAATTTTGATTCCTTCTCTGGAGAAGTGTTGAGGTGTGCCAGTAGAAGAGGATGTGAATGGATATCCATATATTTGAGCTAGCTAGCCTTGTGATGTGATTTCTCTTTAGCCTCTGGCTATTGAGATTCTATTTGTTTCGAATGGCATGATCTAACTGTGGGTTTTGTGAAATGTGTTTTGATTCTTGAAATGAAATTGTTTAGATCAAAATCTCATAATTCATGTTTTGTGTTTAACTCACATGCTCAGTTTAAATTTTGAATAAATGTGATTTTATTTCTGCATAAAAATCATTTTAATATGTTGTGCACCACTGAGTCCTAGTACTTCCGATACCGTTATTGCCGTCGCATGATTTAGAGACTAGAGGAGCAAGATCGAGTCACTGAGGATTGAGGATCTATCACCTGAAGTTATCGGGTATAATTTATATCCTAA